>NC_057738.1:48046023-48131824 GCF_004010195.1 Chiloscyllium plagiosum
TTCCGCATAAGCCTACCATGAGGAACCTTATCAAATGCCTTACTAAAATGCATGTACACTACATCCACTGCTCTACCCTCATCCACATGCTTGGTCACCTCCTCAAAGAATTCAATAAGACTTGTAAGGCAAGACCTACCCCTCTCAAATCTGTGCTGGCTGTCCCTCATCAAGCAGTGTCTTTCCAGATACTCATAAATCCTATCCCTCAGTACCCTTTCCATTACTTTGCCTACCACCGAAGTAAGACTAACTGGCCTGTTATTCCCGGGGATATCCCTAATCCCTTTTTTGAACAGGGGCACAACATTCACTACTCTCCAGTCCCCTAGTACCACCCCCGTTGACAGTGAAGACGAAAAGATCATTGCCAACGGCTCTGCAATTTCCTCTCTTGCTTCCCACATAATCCTAGGATATACCCCGACAGGCCCGGGGGACTTGTCTATCCTCAAGTTTTTCAAAATGCCCAACACATCTTCCTTCCTAACAAGTATCTCCTCTAGCTTACCAGTCCGTTTCACACTCTCTTCTTCAACAATACGGTCCCTCTCATTTGTAAATACTGAAGAAAAGTACTCATTCATGACCTCTCCTATCTCTTCCAACTCAATACACAGTCTCCCACTACTGTCCTTGATCGGACTTAACCTCGTTCTCGTCATTCTCATGTTTCTCACATACGCATAAAAGGCCTTGGGGTTATCCTTGATCCTACTCGCCAAAGATTTTTCTCTCTCTCATAGCTCTCTCATAGCTCTCCTAATCTCTTTCTTCAGCTGCCTCCAGTCTATCCTGTATCCCTCCAACGCTCTGTCTGAACCTTGTTTCCTCAACCTTATGTAAGCCTCCTTCTTCCTCTTTACTAGATATTCAACCTCCCTCGTCAACCAAGGTTCCCTCACACGACCATTTCTTTCCTGCCTGACAGGTACATACATATCAAGGACACGTCGTATCTGTTCCTTGAAAAAGTTCCACATTTCCACGACATCCTTCCCTGACAGCCTATGCTCCCAACTTATGCTCCTCAGATCCTGTCTGGCAGCATCGTATTTACCTTTCCCCCAGTTGTAAAACCTACCCTGTTGCACGCACCTATCTCTCTCCATAACCAAGGTGTAAGTCACAGAACAATGGTCGCCATCACCAAAATGCTCACCCACTAACAAGCCCATCACTTGTCCTGGTTCATTACCGAGTACCAAATCCAATATGGCCTCCCCTCTGGTCGGACAATCTACATACTGAGTTAGAAAAGCTTCCTGGACACACTGCACAAACACCGCCCCATCCAATCTACTTGATCTAAAGAGTTTCCAATCAATATTTGGGAAGTTGAAATCGCCCATGACTACTATCCTGTGGCTTCTGCACCTTTCCAAAATCTATTTCCCAATCTGTTTCTCCACATCTCTGCTGCTATTGGGGGGCCTATAGTAAACACCCAACAAGGTGACTGTTCCTTTCCTATTTCTGACTTCAGCCCATACTACTCCAAAGGCAGATTCCCCTCGAACTGCCTTTCTGCAGCCATTATTCCATTTCTAATTAGCAACTCCACATCCCTTCCTTTTTTACCACCCTCCCTAATCTTATTGAAACATCTGTAACCAGGAACCTCCAACAACCATTCCTGTCCCTCTGCTATCCGCGTTTCCGTGATGGCCATAACATTGTAGTCCCAAGTACCAATCCACGCCTTAAGTTCACCCACCTTATTTCTGATACTCCTCGCGTTGAAGTATACACACTTGAACCCTCTCTGTGTCGGCAAGTATTCCCTGTCAGTGTACCTTCTTCACAGCCTCCCTACATCCTTGGACATCCTGAAAAACAGCTAACCTACTTGCTGGACTACAAGTCCGGATCCCATCCCCCTGCCAAATTAGTTTAAACCCCCCAAAGAATGCTAGCAAACCTACCTCCCAGGATATTGGTGCCCTTCTGGTTCAGGTGCAACCCATCCTGCTTGTACAGGTCCCACCTTCCCCAGAATGCAATCCAATTGTCCAAATACCTGAAGCTCTCCCTCCTACACCATCCTTGCAGCCACGTGTTCAACTGCACTCTCTCCCTATTCCTTGCCTCAGTGTCACGTGGCACCGGCAACAACCCAGAGATGACGACTCTGTCCGTCCTAGCTTTTAGCTTCCAGCCTAACTCCCTGAGCTCCTGAATGACCTCCCCACCCCTCTTCCTACCTATGTCGTTGGTGCCAATGTCAACTCCAAGGTCTCTTTGTTCAGCAACACTCCCTAGGACCTTACCATTAAGTGTATTAGTCCTGCTAAGATTTGCTTTCCCAAAATGCAGCACCTCATATTTATCTGAATTAAACTCCATATGTCACTTCTCAGCCCATTGACCCATCTGGTCAAGATCCTGTTGTAATCTGAGGTAACCCTCTTCCCTGTCCATTACACCTCCAATTTTGGTGTCATCTGCAAACTTGCTAACTGTACCTCTTATGCTTGCATCCAAATCATTTATGTAAATGACAAAAAGTAGTGGACCCAGCACCAATCCTTGTGGCACTCCATTGGTCACAGGCCTCCAGTCTGACAAACAACCCTCCACCACCACCCTCTGTCTTCTACCTTTGAGCCAATTCTGTATCCAAATGGCTAGTTCTCCCAGTATTCCATGAGATCTAACCTTGCTAATCAGTCTCCCATGGGGAACCTTGTCGAAGGCCTTACTGAAGACAATAGAGATCATATCTACCGCTCTGCCCTCATCAATTCTCTTTGTTACTTCCTCAGTCGTGTGTGCATGGAATGCACTGCCAGCGATGGTGGTTGAGTCAGATACATCAAGGACGTATAAGCAACTCTTGAATAGGCATATGTTTGGTAGTAAAATGAAGGATATGTAGGTTAGTTTAGTCTTAAAGTAGGATAAAAGTTCAACACAGCATCAAGGGCTGAAGGGCCTGTACTGTGCTATACTGTTCTGTGTTCTATGTTCTATCATCTGGCTCTCCATTGTTAATTTATTTAATTAGGTTTCAATTTTTAACTGTTTATGTATCTCTGCTTATGCAAGTTGTAACCAATAACTTAACAAGATTCAATTTAACACATTCCAGTTTAGCAGACCCCTTATTAATCAATCAAATCACAGCCCTCCTGTGACATCACCTTTCAGTTTTCTACTCCGTAACAGAATCACTCACCTTCTCAAGTTGCTGTCCACTTGGCTCCTCTCATGAAGTCCACGCGCTAAGTTTTTATACTACTTACCTTTCCAAGTTGCTGTCCGCTCGGCTCCTCTCCCAATGTCCTCAGCTACCCTCATGAGCTCCTAGCACTGGAGGTAATCCAGATATTACCACCCTCGAGGACTTCCTGTTTAAATTCCTTCCTGACTTCCTATATTCTTCCTTTAGAATCTCATCCTTTTTCCTTCCTATGTTGTTAGTTCCAGTATGTACAATGATCTCCTGCTGGTCCCACTCCCCTTTGAGAATATTCTGCGCACTCTCTGAGGTATCCTTGCTCCTGGCACCAGGGAGGCAACACACCATTCTGATTTCTTGCTGTTTTTTTTAGATTAGATTAGATTACATTACAGTGTGGAAACAGGCCCTTCGGCCCAACAAGTCCACACCGACCCGCCGAAGCGCAACCCACCCATACCCCTACATTTACCCCTTACCTAACACTACGGGCAATTTAGCATGGCCAATTCACCTGACCTGCACGTCTTTGGACTGTGGGAGGAAACCGGAGCACCCGGAGTAAACCCACGCAGACACGGGGAGAACGTGCAAACTCCACACAGTCAGTCGCCTGAGGCGGGAATTGAACCCGGGTCTCTGGCGCTGTGAGGCAGCAGTGCTAACCACTATGCCACCGTGCCGCCCACTTTTGGAAGCAGAAACATCTTAATTACAATACTTGTCCAACTATAGTTGTCAGGCTAATAAGCCTATAGACTTTTTGGCCTCCTTTTTTTGAGTATGGGTGTCACATTGACAGTTTTGCAATTCTATGGTACTTCTCCAGAATCCAATAATTTTTGGAAAATTACAGTCAATACATCACTGTCTCTATAACTAGCTCTTTTAGAATACTAAAGTGCAGGCCATCAAGGGGTCTCATCTGTCTTTATCCCTGTTAGTTTGACTCATACTGCTTCTCTAGTGCTGGTGATGGTACTTAATTCTTTTGTATTAATGGGATGTTGAAAGCACCTTCTACCATAAAGACTGATGCAAAATATCCGTTAACTCCTTTGCAATTTCTTTGTTCCCCAAAACCATTTCTACACATTCATTTTCCAAGGGGCGTACGTTCACTTTGAGCTCGCTGACTTTTTATATAATTGAAGAAGCTGTTATCAGTTGTCATATTCCTTGCTAGTTTGCCCTCTGTTTATTTTCTATCTTTATTACCTTTTTAGTCATCCTCTTCTTCCAACTTAATACTTTCCTTAACTTCATTGGTTAGCCATGTTTGGTTTATCTCTTTTATAATCTTTACTCCTTACTGTGATAAATCTTTGCTGAGAGTCCTGAATTAGCTACTTAAATTCTACCACTGCTTGCTTGCTGTCATTCTTGCTAATCTATCCGCTCAGTTCACTTTAACAAAGTCAATGCTAATTTCATTGCCTTAATTAAGTTAAACACAGTTGTTTCCAATGCAAGTTTCTCACTTTTGAACAGAATATTAAATTCTTTATCATGTTATAATCACTACTTCCTAGGTGATCTTTAGTCTGAAGTCATTTTTAAACTTGTCTCATTATCCCTTATCAGATCCAAGATAGTCAGCTCTCTGTTTGGCTCTGTGAAGTTTGCTCTAGGAAACTATCCTGAATGTATTGAGAGTTTGTTGTCATATCTACTTTTCCCAATTTTTTTAATCTTCATGTTGATTGAGTTAATGTCACCCATGATTATTGCTCTATTCTTTTTACATATTTCTGTTATTTGTTGATTTATAACCTTTCCTACAGTGTGGCTACTGTTTGGATGTCTGTAATCTTCTTACTAGTTTTATTGCTTTTTTTTAACCTCTGTCCAAATGAACATCATTTGAGCCTAGACCATCTCTCTCAACTGTGCTTTCATTCCTTATTAATAGTGCTACTCTACCATCTTTTTCCTTCCCTCTATCTTTCTGGAAGGTCAAATATCCCTGCATGTTAAGTTCCCAGTTTTGGTCTCCGAGTAACCATATTTCCATAATAGCTGTAAGGCGCTCACCAATTTGCAATCCTGCCTTCTCCTTGATCTAATGTTTCAAGCAATTAAACCCCCAACCTCTGCCACTGCCCCACAACTATTTAATCCCAAGCTCTATCTGTTAGCATGAACATTGTACTAATTGACAGACTTTGAAAAGATTTAGGAATTCAAAATTAGGCATCCTTGAGCTGCGATGGGCCATCAACTGCAGCAGAACTGTTTTTAACTATAATCTACATTCTCATGGACTAGCTTATCCCCCAATCTACCATTACCATCAAGCCAAGAGATCAATCCTTATTCAACAAAAAGTTCACAACAGCATGCCAAGAACTGCTCCAGGCCTTTTTTTTTCCAAAAAAAAGGATCAACCATGTGAAGCTCCAACATAGAATTACTTTGCATGCAAAGCAACCTGAAATAGTGCCAACTGGAATATCCATCTCGATGCCCTCCTGTGGTCCCCAACATCACAGATACCAGTCTTCAGCCATGACTTGTGACATCAAGAAATAGTTGATTGCACTGGATACTTCAGGCTATGGTCGCTGACCACATCTGGCAATAGTACAAAAGACATTCTCAAGAAATAGCTCTATCAATAGCCAAGCTGTTCCAATAAAGTTACAACATTGGTATCCACTGAGCAATGTGGAAAATTGCAGTCCATTTCAAAAAAAACAACCTACACAGGCCAATTACTGCCCCACTGTTGTCTCTTTATCATGAGCAAAGTAATGGAATGGACCCTTGACAGTACTATTAACGAACATTTAATTAGTAATAACCTGCTGATTGGATTCAAATTTAGTTCTACCAGGGCCACTTGATTCTGACCTCATTGCACCCTTAGTTCAAACAGACAAAAGAGTGAACTCAGCGTTTGACTGAATATGGAATCAGGAAGCCTTCTCAAAACTGAAGTAGGGAAATGGGCAGTGGGGGAGCCTCTGTACTCTGTATGGTGCCATATCGAGCACAAAGACATATAATTGTGGTTGCTGCAATTCCAGGACATATCTGGGGATGTTCAATGACAACTGCAATTGTGCAGTGATATTCGCAAATCTCATACTGAAAAAGTTTGTGTCCATTTGCAGCAAGACTTGGATGATACTAAACTTGAGTTGAGAAAAAACATGTATACTACTTAAATGCTAGGCAATGGCCATCGCAAACAAAAGAATTCAACCATTGCCCTGAACATTCGCTGACATTGGTGATACCCCCATGTAGAACAAAGCACAGTACAGGTGCTTTAGTCCATGATGTTGTGCCGAGCTTTTATCTTAATCTAAGATCAACCTAACTTACACTCCCCTCAATGTACAGCCATCCATGTGCTTGTTCAGCAGTCGCTTAAACGTCCCTACTGTCTCTGACTCTACTCGCACCACTTGCAGTGCATTCTACACGCCTATCACTCTCTGCGTAAAGAACCTACCTCTGACATTTTCCCCTTATATCATCTTCCAATCACCTTTAAAACTATGACTCCTCATGAAAGCCATTTCTGCCTTGGGGAAAAACTCTGGCTATCTACTCTATCTATGCCTCTCATTACCTTGTACACCTCTATCAAGTCACCTCTCTTCCTACTCCTCTCCACTGTGAAAAGGTTGAGCTCACTCGTCCTCTCTTCTTAAGACCAGCTCTCCAATCCAGGCATCATCCTGGTAAATCTGCTCTGTACCCTCCTGAAAGCATCTGCATCCTTCCTATCATGCTATATGACTTTATGAAAGAACTGGATACATTATTCCAAGTGTGGTCTAACCAGGGTTTATAGAGCTGCAGCAAAACTTTGCGGCTCTTAAACTCAATCCCCCTGTTAATGAATGCCAACACACCATACGCTTTCTTAACAACCCTATCAACTTGGGTGGAAACTTTGAGGAATCTATATACATGGACTCCAAGATCCCGCTGTTCCTCCACACTGCCAAGGATCCTGTAATTACCCCTGTATTCAGCATTCAGATTTGACCTTCCAAAATTAATCACTTTGCATTTGCCCAGGTTGAACTCCATCTGCCACTTCTCATCACAACTCTGCATCTTGTCAATGTCGTGTTGTAGCTTGCGACAGTCCTCCACACTGTCTGTAACACCACTGACCTTTGTGTCATCAGCAAACTTACTAACCCACGCTTCCACTACTTCATCCAAGAAATTTATAAAAACTACAAAGAGCAGAGGTCCTAGAACAGATTCCTGCGAGACACCACTGGTTACCGACCTCCAAGCGCAATACTTTCCATCCAGTACCACTCATTGTCTTCTTTTGGCCAGCCAATTCCATATCCATTTTCTCTGTATCCCATACCTCCTAACTTTGTGAATGAGCCCACCGTGGTAACCTTGTCAAATACCTTGCTGAAATCCATATACACCACATCCACTGCTCGACTTTCATCAACATGTCTCGTCATGTCCTCAAAGAACTCAATAAGGCTTGTGAGGCATGACTTGCCCCTCACAAAACCATGCTGACTATCTTTAATCAAACTGTTTTTCCGAACAGCCATAAATCCTATCTCTCAGAATCATTTCTAGTACCTCGCTTACCACAGACATAAGACTGACTGGTCTGTAATTCCCAGGGATTTCTCTATCTTGAACAAAGGAACAACGTTCACCTCCCTCCAATCAGCCGATACTACTCCCGTGGAGAGTGAGGATGCAAAGATCATTGCCAGAGGCGCGGCAATCTCAATCCTTGCTTTCCGTAGTAACTTTGGATATATCTGGTCCAGGAGAAAGTGAGGGCTGCAGATGCTGGAGATCAGAGTCGACGGTGTGGTGCTGGAAAAGCACAGCAGGTCAGACAGCATCCGAGGAGCGTAAGCCCTTCATCTGACACCTGTGCTTTTCCAGTGCTACACTCTTGACCCATATCTCTGACCCAGCACTGGGGACGTATCTATCTTGTTGCCTCCCAGAATTTCCAGCACATCCACTTCCTTAATATCAATCTTTTTGAAGTCTATTAACCTGGTCCCTGGTGTTCTCACTATAAGCAAGACCCCTCTCTTTAGTGAATACTGAAGCAAAAAAATCATTTCGGGCTCCCCCACCTCTTTAGACTCTGGGCACAAGTTTCCTCCACTATCCCTGATTGGCCCTACCCCCTCTCTGATCATTCTCTTATTCCTCATGTACATGTAGAACACCTTTCGGTCTTCCCTAATCCTTCCTGCCAATGCTCTTTCGTGCGCCCTTGTGGCTCTCTTCAGTCCATTTTTGAGTTCTTTCCTAGCTACCCTGTAATCCTGTAAAGCTGTGCCAGATACTTGCTTCCTCAACCTTAAGTTAGCTTCCTTCTTCCTTTTGATGAGAAGCTCCTCTGCTCTTGTCATCCAAGGCTCCTTCACCTTACCATTCCTTGCCTGTCTCAGTGGGACAAGGTTAGCCAACGCTCTCAACAAATGCTCCTTAAACAGCCTCCACATTTGTTTTGCCTTTCCCTAAGAAAATTGTCCCAATTTATACTCCTTGGCTCCTGTGTAATAGCAGTATAATTTTCCCTCCCCCAAGTAAATACATTCCTGTTCTGTCTGCTCCTATTCCCCTCTATATCTGACACCTGGCCTGGTTCGTTGCCTAGCACAAATCCAACATGGACTCCCCCTTAGTCGGCCTATCTACGTATTGAGTCAGGAATCCCTCCTAGACACTTGACAAAATAAGTTCTATCTGGACCATCTGCGCTAAAGAGGTTTCAATCAATATTGGGGATGGTTATGTCACCCATAACAACAACTCTGTTACATCTGCACTGTTCCAAGATCTGCTGTCCAGTCTGTTCTTCCATATCTTTGTTGCTATTGGGGATCTATAGAAAACACACAATAAAGTGACTATTCCTTTTCTGTTTCTGACTTCCACCCATACTGACTCTGTAGACAAACACTCCTCAACAACCTTCTTTTCTGCAGCTGCGATGCACTCTCTAATTAACAATGGTACTCCCCCTCCTCTTTTACCCCCCTTGTACTTTTTAAAAGATCTAAACGTGTCTCCGTTATGGCCAAAACATTGTAATTCCAAGTACTGATTGATGCTCTAAGCTCATCACTCTTATTCCTGGCACTCCTTGCGTTGAGACAAAAAAACTGCAGATGCTGGAATCCAAAGTAGATAGGCAGGAGGCTGGAAGAACACAGTAAGCCAGGTAGCATCAGGGGTTACACATGAAAAGTCAACTTCTCCACCTCCTGATGTTGGCTGGCTTGCTGTGTTCTTCCAGCCTCTTGCCTGTCTACTCCCTGCTTGAAACAGACACACTTTATCCGATCCCTTTGCGTATTAACTGTGTATCCTTCCTGACAGACACACTGCATTCCATTTCTGCCCATTCAACAACTACCCTTTCCACGGATCTATATCTCTTGTTCATTTCCTCTTGCCAAACTAGTTTAAACCCTCCCAACATCTTCAAGATTACTCTTAACTGGGAATTGAAGTGAGCTAACCATGTAAATCCTGTGGTCTTAGAAGCTGAGTCCTATGGTAGGTACATCACTTTTTGTCTTCTGAAATCCTGTCCTCCAGCTACAAGACACAAATCAGAAGAGTGATGGAATCATCCCCATTGACTGATGGAGTGTTTCTCCAGTGAAACTCCAGATGCTTGAAGCCATCCAGGAAATCATAGAATCACTACACCGTGGAAGCAGGCCCTTTGGCCCAACAAATCCACACCGACCCTCCAAAGAGTAACCCACCTAGACTAATTCCCCTTATTACCCCTGATTAATGCACCTAACCTACACATCCCTGAACACTATCAGTAATTTAGCATGGCCAATTCATCTAACCTGCACATCTTTGGATTGTGGGAGGAAGCCCACACAGGCACAGGGAGAATGTGCAAACTCCACACAGTTACCCAAGGAAGGAATCGAACCCCGGTCCCTGGCGCTGTGAGGCAGCAGTGCTATTCACTGAACTACTGTACTGCCCGTTTTTTTTAAAAAAAAGTTGCCCCATTGGTTGGGACCCCATTTAGCACCTCAAACCTTAACTTTATCATTAACTAATGGGCATTGGCAGCAGTGTGTACCATCCATAGTATATTGTACACACATTCATGTATGCATACTGTAAGGAATTTAATAACTTTTATAAACCAAATTGAGTCGCTGTGAAAAACTGGAGCCAAGATTGTTTACAAGTAAAATTGATTACCTTGTGTACTCAAGGCCAGTTATCAATGACCAAGATCCTGCGTCTGCCAATAAGGTATTGGTTGTCACATAGCTGAACAGCTTGCGCTGTCAATGAGACCGAGGCGCTTGTTCGGACCAGAAGATTCAAAGAATGAGTGCTGGGTGTGCTGCCTTTCATCACCTATATAAATGATTTGGATATGAATATAAGAGGTGTGGTTATTAAGTTTGCAGATGACACCAAGTTAGGTGGTATAATGGATAGTGAAGAAGGTGATCTCAGAATATAATGGGATCTTGATCAGATGGGCCAATGGGCCGAGGAGTGGTAGGTGGAGTTTAATTTAAGTAAGTGTGAGATGTTGCATTTTGGTAAAGCAAACCAGAGCAGGACTTATATACTTAATGGTAGGATCCTAGGGCATTTTGCTGAACAGAGAGACCTTAGAGTGCAGGTTCATAGTTCATCGAAAGTGGAGTCGCAGGCAGTCGGGGTGGTGAAGAAGGCATTTGGCAAACTTGCTTTCATTGGTCATAACATTGAGTATAGGAGTTGGGATGTCATGCTGTGGCTCTATAGGACATTGGCGGGGGGGGGGGGGGGGGTGACCACTTTTGGAATATTGCATACAGTTCTGGGCACCCTTCTGTGGAAGGATGTTGTTAAACTTGAAAGGGTACAGAAAAGATTTCTAAGGATATTGCTGGGCATTAAGGGTTTGAAGTGTAGAGAGAGGCTGAATTGGACTGGGCTTTTTTTCTGCCCCTTGAACATCAGAGACAGAAGGGTGACTCTCTCTATAGAGGTTTAGAAAATCATGAGGGGCATGGGTAGGGTGAAAGCCCAAGTCTTTTTCCTGGGATGGGAGAGACTAAAACTTGAGGAAATAGATTTAAGGTGAGGGTAGAAAGATTTAAAAAGGACTGGAGGGGTAACTTTTTCATGTAGAGGGTTGTATGTGTATGGAACATGGAAGTTGTGGAGGCAGATACAATTACAACATCTGGATGGATACATGAATAGGAAGGGTTTAGAGGGATATGGGCCAAATGCTGGCAAATGGGACTAGTTCAAACTGTGATGTTTGGTTGGTGTGGATGAGTTGGACTTTGAGTCCGTTTCCCTGCTGTATGACTGATAGAAATCAACAGATCTGCAGTGGCCAAAAGCACTCACGTTCAGTTCTGTGCAGTAAGCCACTTTTTAAACTTAATCTGGTTTTCTTTATGTCTTCTTTAGCAGATGCACAAGCTATGACTTTGAATTGAATTAGGCAGAGACCATGTATAATTGTGTCCAATTTCGGTTCCATACTTGGGGAGGGATGTACTTGCATTGGAGGCAGTTCAGAAGAGAGAGAGAAGCTTTTTATTCGTCATTTCTACCAATACAACTGATATAGTTAAAACCAAAATAGCATTCCTCCAGGACTGAGGGTTCTACATGGACAGCACAAATTACGCAATTCTACATGGCATAAAGAAAATTTACAGCCCAGGAACAGGCCCTTCGACCCTCCAAACCTGAGCTGATCCAAATCCACTGTCGAAACCTATTGCCCAATTCCTAAGCATCTGTATCCCTCTGCTCCCCACCACTCATGCATCTGTCTAGACACACCTTAAATGATTTTGGATCAGAGTGGTGCTGGAAAAGCACAGGTCAGGCAGCATCCGAGGAGTAGGAAAATTGACGTTTCGGGCAAAAGCCCTTCATCAGGAATAGAGGCAGGGAGCCTCCAGGGTGGAAAGATAAATGGGGGGTGTGGGGCTGGGGAGAAGGTAGCAGAGAGTACAGTAGATGAATGGCGGTGGGGATGGAGTGGATAAATGGGGAGGGAGATTGGCAGATAGGACAAGTCATGAGGACAATGCTGAGCTGGAAGGTTGGAACAAGGGTAAGGTGGGGGGAGGGGAAATGAGGAAACTGGGAAGCACCTTAAATGAATCTACAGTGCCTACCTCTGCTAGCAACGCATTCCAGGCACCTACCACCCTCTGTAAAGTACCTTCCGCATAAATCCCCCTTAACGTTTTCACCTCTCACCTTGAACGCATGATCTCTTGTTATTGAATCCCTCACCCTTATCTCTATCTATCCTGTCTATACCCTTCATGATTTGGAGATGCCAGTGTTGACTGGGGTATACAAAGTTTAAAAATCACACAACGCTAGGTTCTAGTCCAACAGGTTTAATTGGAAGCACTACCTTTCGGAGCGCTGCTCCTTCAGGTAGTTGTGGTGTACACAATTGTAAGACACAGAATTTATAGCAAAAGTTTAGTGTGATGTAACTGAAATTATACATTGAAAAATACCTTGTTTGTTTGTTAAGTCTCTCATCTGTTAGAATGACCATGTTAGCTTCACTTGTTTCATATGTAAATGACAAAACTTTATTTAAAAGTTACATTCTCAGGTTAACTTTAACAATTGGTGTCAGCCCAGATAATGTGTTGAAGGGTTAGCCCCCTGTGTGCTGTTGTCTGTGCCCTAATGTTTAGACTGATTCTAATCTAAAAAATGAGTTAACAGTGTCTTACATGGATTCTTGCGGTTTTTGAGCAACGTACAATGTAACTCTGCTAGTACAAATTCACCCTACAAACATATGTGTGTGTGTCTGGGGTCGGTGGGGGTGTTTGTGAGAATCAGTGTATGTGTGTCTCTGCAGGAGTGTGTCTGTGTGTCCGCATGCGTGTCTGTGTGCCCCCGTGTTCGCGCATACCCGCATGTACAGGAGTGTCCGTGTGCATTGGTGATCACCTTTAATGTGACATGAAGCCAAAGTCCCAGTTGAGGCCTTCAGGACAGGCAGCAGCGAAAAGTGGCCGAGCAGAGGCTGATAGCTAAGATTGGTACCCATGGGGAGAGCCTCAACCGGGACCTTGGGTTCATGTCACACTGGTGAGCACCATTGCACTATACACACACAGACACTCCTAAAATATATATATATCTCATGCGCACGGGCACGCTCCTGTGCACATATATGTTCGTGGGTGAATTTGTACTTGCAGAATTACATTGTACTTTGCTCAAAAACCACATGAATCCAAGAGACTTAACAAACAATCAAGGCATTTTTCAATGCATAATTTCAGTTAAATCACACTGTAAACTTTTGCTATAAATTCTGTGTTTTACAATTGTGTACTCCACAACCATCTGATGAAGGAGCAGCTCTCCGAAAGGCAGTGCTTCCAATTAAACCTGTTGGACTGTGACCTGATGTTGTATGATTATTAACTTTTATACCCGTCATGATTTTGTCAGGTTCCCCCCCCCCCCCCCCCCCCCCCCCATTTTTTTTCTAATGAAAATGATCCTAACCTATTCAACCTTTCTTCATAGCACCTTCCATACCATGCAGCATCCACATCCTTTTGGTAATGTGGCGACCAGAACTGTACACCGTATTCTAAAAGTGGCCGAACCAATATCTTGTACAATTTTAACATGACCTGCCAGTTCTTATACTCAATATCCCATCCGATGAAGGCAAGCATATCATATGCCTTAACCACTCTATCCACCTGTGCAGCAACCTTCAGGGTACAATGGACCTGAACACTCAGATCTCTCTGCTCATCAACTTTTCCCAAGGCTCTTCCGTTTACAGTATAACTCGCTCTAGAATTAGACTTTCCAAAATGCATCATCTCACATTTGCCAGATTGAACTCCATCTGCCACTTTTCCGCCCAACTCTCCAGTCTATCTATAGTCTCCTGTATTCTTTGACAGTCCCCTATGCTTTCTGCTTCTCCACCAATCTTCGTGTCATCTGCAAACTTACTGATCAGACTAATAATGCCCTCTTCTAGATCATTTATGTATATTACAAATAACAGTGTCCCCAATACTGATCCCTGTGAAACACCACTGGTCACCTTTCTCCATTTCGAGAAACTCCTTTTGACTACTCTGTCTCCTGTTGCTCAACCAGTTCTTTATCCACCTAACTAGAATACCCTGTACACCATGTGACTTCACTTTCTCAATTAGTTTACCATGGGGAACCTTATCAAACACCTTACTAAAGTTCATGTATATGACATCAACATTTTCCTTCACCTATCAACTTGGTCACTTTCTCAAAGAACTCTAAGTTGGTAAGGCACAATCTCCCCCACACAGAACATGTTGCCTATCACTGATAAGCACATTCTTCTCCAAACATAAATAGATTTTATCCCTCCGTACCTTCTTTAGCAACTTTCCCACCACTGACGTCAGACTCACTGGTCTGTAGTTACTCGGAATGTCCTTACTACCCTTCTTGTACAGGGGGACAACATAATCAACCCGCCAGTCCTCTGGCACTTCACCTGTATTTAAGGATGCTACAAAGATATCTGCCAGGGCCCCAGCTATTTCCTCCCCCAGCAACCTGGGATAGATCCTATCCAGTCCTGGGGCCAACACATCTTCCCTCCTTATGTCAGCATGATCCAGAGTAAATAAACTTCTATCTGTAATCTCAGCATTCTTCACCTCCTGTTCCTCAGTGAACACTGATGCTAAGTATACATTGAGAATCTCTCATTTTCTCAGGTTCAACACACAACCTTCCTTCCTTATCCTTTAATGGACCAACCCTTTCTCTGGTTATCCTCTTGCTTCTTATATAGGAATAAAAAGCTTTTGGATTTCCCTTAATTCTGCTCGCTAAAGTTATTTCATGACCCCTTTTAGCATGCTTGATTCTCGTTTAAGATTCGTCCTACTCTCCCGATATTCCTCCAGGGCCTGTTCTGTTCTTAGCTGCCTAGGCCTTATGTACACTTCCCTTTTTCTTTTGGCTAGTCGCACGATTTCTCCTGTCGTCCACAGTTCACAAATCTTTCCTTTCCTATCCTTTTTTTCAAAAAAACATGCCTATCCTGCACAATCTTTAATCTATCTTTGAAAGCTTCCCACATATCAAATGTGGACTTTCCTTCAAATAGCTGTGTCCAATTCACATTCCCCAGCTCCTGCCTAATTTTGATATAATTGGCCTTGGCCCAGTTTAGTACTCATCCCTTAGGGGACACTTTCATCTTTATCTACAAGTATTCTAAAACCTACAGAATTGTGGTCACCATTGACAAAGAAATCCCCCACTGCAACTTCTACCACCTGGCCTGGCTCATTCCCCAACACCAGTCCAATATGGCCCCTTCCCGCATCGAGCTATTGACATACTGCTATAGAAAACTTACCTGGAAGCTTCTTACAAATTCTGCCCATCCAGACCTTTGATACCAAGTGTATCCCAGTCAATGTTGAGAAAATTAAAATCTCCCATCACCACCACCCTGTTACCTCTACATCGTTCCATAGACTGTTTACCTTTTTTGTCTTCGACCTCACGCTCATTGCATCGGAGGCCTGTAATACAGCCCCACCAATGTAACTGCACACTTCTTATTTCTCAGCTCCACCCATAACGCCTCACTGCTCAAGCCCTCCATAGTGTCCTCCTTTAGTACAGTCGTGATATCATCCCTGACCAGCAATGCAACTCCTCCCCCATAAAGTGCATAAGAAGTGCAAAGCACGCAATTTACAATGTAATAGAAGACTGATAAATAGTAGACATTTTTCCAGCTTCAATTTGAAGTCGTGCAAAGAATTTCAGATGGGAAAGAGTCCAATCATACTGCGTTAAGGAGCTTGATTGTTTGGGGGAAGAAACTGTTACACAGTCTGGACGTGATAGACTAAATGCTCCGGTATCTTCTGCCAGATGGCAGGAAAGAGAAGAGTTTGAATAAGGGGTGTGTGGCGTCTTCGACAATGCTGATGCCGAGATAAGAGGAATGGAAGGGCAGAGGAAGGGCTAGAAAGGGAGTCGGGTTTGGGAAGGGAGGTTATTTGAAATTGGAGAAATCACTGTTGAGACCTCCAGGCTATAGACTGTCCAGGCAGAAGATGAAGTCTTAACATAGAACATAGAAGAATACAGCGCAGTACAGGCCCTTCGGCCCTCGATGTTGCGCCGATCCAAGCCCACCTAACCTACACTAGCCCACTATCCTCCATATGCCTATCCAATGCCCGCTTAAATGCCCATAATGAGGGAGAGTCCACCACTGCTACTGGCAGGGCATTCCATGAACTCACGACACGCTGAGTAAAGAATCTACCCCTAACATCTGTCCTATACCGACCACCCCTTAATTTAAAGCTATGCCCCCTCATAATAGCTGACTCCATACGTGAGGAACTTGTTAAATGTGTTCAAGAAAGTTTTCTTTATCAAGATGAAGACGTCATACTAGGCAAGGAGTAAACCTGACCTCTTGAGAAATAAGGCAGATTGGAGTGTTATTGGGGAAGCTCTTTGGGACTAATAATCATAATTCTATTAGTTTTAAAATAGTTATGGAAAAGGATAGGCCTTATATAAAAATTAAATTTCTTAATTGGATTAAGGCAAATTTTGAAGGCACGACACAAATAGTCTTTCGCAGGTAAAAGAATGGCTGGTAAGTGGGAGGCTTTCAAAAGTGAGATAATAAGAGTTCAGAGGCGTTACCTTTCCTCCGACTTTCGTATCATTCGCAAACTTGCTCACCCAACCTTCTAGCCCCTCCTCCAGGTCATTTATAAAAGTGACAAACAGCAATGGTCCCAAAACAGATCCTTGCGGAACACTGCTAGTGACGGCACTCCAAGATGAACATTTGCCATCAACTACTATCCTCTGTCTTCTTCCAGCCAGCCAACTCCTAATCCAAACCTCCAACTCACCCTCAATGCCATACCTCCGTATTTTTTGCAGTAGTCTACCATGGGGAACCTTAAAAAACTCCTTACTAAAATCCATATACACCACATCTACTGCTTTCCCCTCGTCCACCTCCTTAGTCACCTTCTCAAAGAATTCCTCCAATTTGTAGTCTGATTTGCTGTAGCAGTGGAGGAGGCTGAGGGTTGTCATGTTGGAGAGGGAATGGGAAGGGGAATTGAAATGGGCTGTGACTGGGAGGTCAGGTTGGCCCCTGTGGGCCCAGCTGAGTTGCTTGGTGAAACGCGCCATTTATGTTTGGCCTCACCGATTGTGACAATGCTGCTCCTTTAACAAGGTTGTGTTATCTTTAGGTTTTTTTTTAAAAAGGTTTGTATGAGGCAGAATTGCAGAAATGTTTGCGTTTATCTACTTGAAAAGGCTTTCTAGTTTTAAAAAAACACTTGTACAATGAAAGGGTGTGGCTAGTTCTCCCAGCTCAGCTTTTCTCTGGTTTGGTTTGTTTTGGTTTTAGCAGTTTGGCTATTCGGTGGTGCTGGTCAGTTGTTAGCTGGGAATCCAAAAGAAACAGCTACATGGAAGAAGGTGTTCTGTGCTGAATCTCTCTCTGCCCTCACTGTCTCCTGTAAGACCGTGTTTGGTTTTACCATTTTCGCCAAGGGGTGTTTATGGTGATGTGGAATAGCATCATTCAGTTGGAATAGTCTGTTGGGTTTTCGGATAGGTTACGTTATTCTGTATTCTACTCTTTTTGTTTGTTTAATGCAGTACTCTGTAAATGAGTTTGGTTTTGTTTAAAACCAAGGGGTTTTGACCAGCTGCATCACTCTTTGAGTATCCATTTTACATTTCCTCAAACCAACTAGAAAAGTTAAGGGTCTGGGCTACCTTGAAATGTTTTGAGGGGTCTGGCGTGGTCCATTACACTGTTGTAGAGAAGACCACATCGGGAGCACTAGGTTGGAAGAAAGGCATGTGAACCTCTGTCTCACCTGGAAAGCTTGTTTGGGGTCCTTTATGGAGGTGAGGGGGTTGGTTTGCCAGCAGGTTTTGCATCTTTTATTGTTGCAGGGGAAGGTACCTCTGGATTCTGGGGATTGGCGGGGAGAGTGGCGTGAACCAAGGATTGGTGAAGGGAATGGTCTTTGCAGAAGGCAGAGAGAGGTGTTGGCGGGGGGGGGGGTGCAGTGGACTGGGGAATGGAGGAGATGCAGTGGAGGGCTGACTGGATGACAGAAGGGGGGAAAGCCCGCTGTTCAAAATAGGTGGACATCTGGGATGGCTTGGACATGGAATGTCTGAGTTGATGTGATGGAGGTGGAGGATTTGGGAAAAAAGGATGGAGTTCTTGCAGGATATGCAGAGAATTGTGAATGCATGGAATGCATTGCCAGCTGTGGTGGTGGAAGCAGAGTCATTGGGGACATTTAAGCGACTGCTGGACATGCAAATGGATAACAGTGAGTTGAGGGTGCGTAGATTAAGTTACTATATTTTACATTAGGATTAAACCTCGGCACAGCATCATGGGCCAAAGGATCTGTTCTGTGCTTTTCCAGATAGTTATAGGCACCAATAGGTTTACAGTAAATTTCCATCTGTAGACTGTCACCAGAGATGGAAACAAAAATTAGAGTGGTGCTGGAAAAGCACAGCAGGTCAAGCAGCATCGGAGGAACAGAAAAATTGACGTTTCAGGCAAAAGCCCTTCTTCGTTCCTGACCTGCTGTGCTTTTCCAGCACCATTCTAATCTTGACTCTAATTTCCAGCATCTGCAGTGCCCACTTTTGCCATAGAAACAAAGATGTCGAGCAAGGGGAGGGAGGTGTCTGAAATAGACCAAGTGAATTTAAGGGTGGGGTGGAAGTTGTGGGCGAAGTCAATGAACTGCTCCAGTTCAGCTTGGCTGCAGGATGCAGCACCGATGCAGTTATCGATGTAACGGCAGAAGAATTGGGGCACAGTGCTTGTGTAGGTCCTGAAGAGGGACTGTTCGATGTAGCTGACAAAGACCCATCCAGTCCCCTTCTATCAATACCTCCTCTGCCTCACCAAACTGTCCTCACCCTCATAACTTTAACTTTTCCTTCAACTTTTGCCATTTTCTCCAAATCCTGGAGTGGCCTTGGACATTTGGATTGGCCCTAGCTACACCTCTCTCTTTGTCGGGTGCTGCCTGACCTGTTGTGATCTCAAGCATATTTTTGTTTCCAGTACAGATTCTGCATCAGCAGTAACTTGCTTCTGTTTAGCAATGTGTTCCTCTGATGTATCCTGCTATTTCTTCTCTGACTAGTACATGGCACGGTTTGTAATCCTGAGATCATTACATTTTGAAACCTCCCTTTTAGCTTGCTTCCTAAATCCCTATATTCAACTTTTAGAACCGTGCCCATTGTTAACCAATGTCATTGGTACCAATGTGTACCATGACCACCGTTCGCCCTCCCCTTTCAAAATGTCATGTTGTCGCTCTGAGATATCTTTAACCCTAGCATCAGGGACACAGCATACCATCCTGGAATTTTGTCTGTGGCTACAGGGACACTTGTCTATTTCCTTACCTAATTGAATTTGCTACGACTATTGCATATCATAAAGAAGCACTCAAAACAAAATGCCCAGCAACTTCTAGAGTCTAGTTTCCTGTAGGAAGATCTTCAGTGAGCTGTAGGTGCCATAACACTTTCAGGCATAGGAGCAGAAGTAGGCCAATCAGTCCATTGATCTGTACTACCATTTGGTGAGATCATGGCTGATCTGACAATCCTGTGACTAGTGGTGTGCCACAAGGATTGGTGCTGGCCCACTGTTTTTTGTCATTTATATGAATTATTTGAAAGTGAATATAGGAGCTATGGTTAGTAAGTTTGCAGGTGACACTAAAATCGGAGGTGTTGTGGACCGCCAAGAAGGTTACCTCAGATTACAACAGGATCTTGACCAGATGTGCCAATGGGCTGAGAAGTGGCATGGTTAGGCCACTGTTGGAATATTGCATGCAATTCTGGTCTCCTTCCTATCGGAAAGATGTTGTGAAACCTGAAAGGGTTCAGAAAAGATTTACAAGGATGTTGCCAGGGTTGAAGGACTTGAGCTATAGGGAGAGGCTGAACAGGCTCGGGCTGTTTTCTCTGGAGCGTTGGAGGCTGAGGAGTGACCTTGTAGAGGTTTACAAAATCATGAGGGGCATGGATAGGATAAATAGACGAAGTCTCCCCTGGGGTTGGGGCGTCCAGAACTAGAGGGCATAAGTTTAAGGTGAGATGGGAAAGATATAAAAGAGACCTAAGGGGCAACTTTTTCACAGAGGGTGGTACATGTATGGAATGAGCTGCCAGAGGAAGTGGTGGAGGCTGGTACAATTGCAACATTTAAAAGGCGTTGGGGTGGGTATATGAATAGGAAGGACTTAGAGGGATATGGGCCGGGTGCTGGCAGGAGGGACTAGATTGGGTTGGGATATCTGGTCGGCATGGATGGGTTGGACCGAATGGTCTGTTTCCATGCTGTACATCTCTATGACTCTATTGACTCTATTACCTCGAGTACAATGGGATCTTGGTCAGACGGGCCAGTGGGCTGAGGATTGGCAAATTGAGTTTAATTTAGGTAAATGTGAGGTGCTGCATTTTGGCAAAGCAATTCAGGGCATGACTTATACTCTTAATGGTAAGGTCCTGTGGAGTGTTGCTGAACAAAGAGACCTAGGAGTGCAGGTTCATAGTTCCTTGAAAGTGGAATCGCAGGTAGATAGGCTAGTGAAGAATGCATTTGGTATGCTTTCCTTTATTGGTCAGTACATTGAATACAGGAGTTGGGACTGTGCAGACATTGGTTAGGCCACTTTTGGAAAATGGTGTGCAATTTTGGTGTCCTTGCTATCGGAAGGATGTTGTGAAACTTGAAAGTGTCCAGTAAAGATTTACAAGGATATTGCCAGGACTGGAGAGTTTGAGCTATAGTAAGAGGCTGAATAGGCTGGGGTTGTTTTTCCTGGAGCGTCAGAGGCTGAGGGGTGACCTTGTAGAGGCTTATAGAATCATAAGGGGCATGGATACAGAAAATTGACAAGGTCTTTTCCCTGGAGTTGGGGCTCCAAAACCTAAAGGGCAGAGGTTTAAGGTGAGAGGAGAAAGATTTAAAAGGGATCTAAAAGACATCTTTTGCATGCAGAGGATGGAATGAGCTGCCAGAAGATGTGGTGGAGGGTGGCACAATTACAGCATTTAAAATGCATCTGGATGGGTATATGAATGGGAAGGGTTGAGAGAAATATGGACCAAGTGCTGGCAAATAGAACTAAATTAGGTTAGGATACCTGGTCAGCATGGACGAGTTGGACAAAGAGTCTGTGTCCGTGCTGAATGTCTCCATTGAGAAGAAGCTACTGATGTCAAACATTTTAGGTTCCTGCTCGTATCTAAAAATTTGTAATACCATTTATGCCAAGACAAATGTCCAATCTTACTTATAAAACTTTAAATATATAGTAAACCACTGATAATTAAAAAGAATATCTTTTAGGAATGTGCCGAATGCCTAGTTATATGGTGGTTGTGCCTTGAATTAAAATAGCTGTAGCAGTTTTCTCTCCACAGATGCTGCCAGATCTGTCGACTTTCTCTTGCAATATCTGCTTTTGTTTATTTCAGCTTTAGCAAGCACTGGGCAGCTTATGGAACCTTACTTAGGAACCATGTATCTGGGTTTTGGAAAAAGAAAAGTTGCATTAAAACAAACAGGATATCTTGCCATTGAAATGAGACATGGAACAGGATTTTGTACTGTACTCGAATCAGCTCGTTTAGTCTTGAAGTCACTTTGAACTAAAGGCTAACGAAGAATATAAGCTTTTAAACAAAATCTAATCAGCCTACCTGGGCATGTTTTGACACCTCAGTTGCAGGTACGGTTTGAACCTAGAACTTCTGGACCAGGGGCAGGGGCTTTATTATTTCATCACTAGATCCTAAGAATACAGCGTTTATGCTGATTAGTCATGAAGTCCTATTGTTATTAACACTAAGTAATGAAATGGGCAGATCACTTGACAGATCAACTGTAGCTCCTTTTCAGAACTGTAATTGTTGTTTGCTCTTTAAAGGTTGTTATTAGAGATGGAGTGAATGTGAATTTATCATTGGAAGTAGCTGTGTTTACACAGTCCTTTTGTTATAGTTACCAATTTATATAATGCTTTTTAATTCTCCAGTCACATCTTAAGCATGTATCATTCTGTATCACTTGTGTACATATGTTCAATGTTCGGCAGATTTAGAAGTCTTGATGTTACACTATTGAGGAATTAGCTTGCACTTTTTGCCCATGTGAAATATTCTAAAAACGTTATTTAGTGCATTGGACACTGTAGCAGGGAAAAATGCACATAGACAATTCTGTTAATTGTGTCTTGTAGCAGAACTGTGTGTAAACGTTGTTTTGAAATGTCAGAGTAAGCAGTTTTAATATCCTTGCTAACAAATATTTGCCTATTTGAACCTGAATTTGTGTATATATGAACAGAAATTGAAGGCTCTATCTCGAGGACTACACCACTTGTTCTTTTTAACCTGCACACTTCAGTGTGGGGTTTCAAACTTAAATGTTCTTTCTGACTTTTTATATTTAATAACTTTTATTGAAAAGGTTTTTCAGCAATGGTATTTCAGACTTCTTTTTACATCTGTTAAACTGAAATATTAAATTGCCTATTGGGGAATCATTGGAACAAAATTGTTTCCATTTCTGATTAGTTGACACTTTCATAAAATGAAACTAACTTTATTAAATTCATTGATAACTTGTAATGTTTTTATTTCTATAAACTTTGTGTCTCTTTGTTTCACTGTATCAGATATTGTAAAATAAACTCAAATTCAACTCTCATTTCTTGAATGATTTTTGAGCGGTTTTCACTGTTGACTCTGGAAGAATGGCTTTCATCTAAATACAAGCATTTTTAAAATAGACCTCTGGGAAAACATGAATTCCTGCAGTAAGTCTTATGCATGTAGAAATACTCTTTCAGTATCTCTGCAGACCAGTTACAACAATTTCTTTATTTCTGGTTTCACCATTTCAGTTTTCCTTTTTAATCTCTAACTCAAAACATTTTATTATTTTAAGCAAATCTGCTGTAACTTGTATGCTATTTAGTGTTTTGTGGAAATTTACTGAAACATTGCTCAGGATTGATCGGGTACAATTTAATTCCTAAAGAAAATATGATTTGTATTTCATCTAATGTTTTAAAGTTAGATCTTAAAAGGATAAATTAATAAGGTGCAAGATCATATAGTTCATACTATTCTTACCATGCATTTTTTTGATTGGTATTAACATGGCTTTTGAAAAAGATTAGGAGAAAGTGAGGACTGCAGATGCTGGAGATCAGAACTGAAAAATGTGTTGCTGGAAAAGCGCAGCAGGTCAGGCAGCATCCAAGGAGCAGGAGAATCGACGTTTCGGGCAAAAGCCCTTCATCAGGCTTATGTTCGAAACGTCGATTCTCCTGCTCCTTGGATGTTGCCTGACCTGCTGCGCTTTTCCAGCAACACATTTTTGAAAAAGATTATCAGTTAACGGGTATATTAAGGGCAAAAGTGAGGACTGCAGATGCTGGAGATCAGAGTCTAGATTAGAGTAGTGTTGGAAAAGCACAGCAGGTCAGGCAGCATCCGAGGAGCAGGAAAATCGATGTTTCGGGCAAAAGCCCTTCATCAGGAACCACACTGAGTGCAGGAGGAAGAACATGTTTGAACTTATTTTTGTTCATTGATTTGCTCTTGGAAAATATGTAGCGCTTCAATGATATGATTATCTTTTTGCAGGAAAGGAAATAACATTGCTGATGCAGACACTGAATACTTTGAGCACCCCAGAGGAGAAGCTTGCTGCACTTTGCAAGAAATATGCAGACATGGTCAGTTCAAATGACTTATAAGAATTGAGACATGCAGTTCCTTGCAGAGTTAAAAGTAAAATTCTGTTCTGAAGTTTTGTTTTTGTTTAAAAGCATAATCTAAATCTGCATAACGGATAACGATGACTTGGACATTTGTGTTCTCATATTACAAATAGTAGTTTGTGTACATTTGCCCCAGTCTGCATTACCTGTGAAAAGTGCACCTTTGTTTTGTTAATCTTTGAGTAACCATGTTGTCATTGACAAATAACAGCTCATTCTAACAGGAATCACAGAAGTGTTATGATGTATAACGACGACGCTCAGCCCATTATGCCTGCAGCAGCTGTTCAAACAAGCCTGATTACCAAGTGCCCATCTCCTGCTTTTTCCCCATGTCCTTGCACATTATTTTCTTCCAGGGAATCATCTAATGCCATCTTGAATGTCTGAATTAAACCTTCACCACATAACTGGGAAGTGCATTCCATACCCTAACTACTCAGAATCCTAGAGTTTACAGCACAGAAACAGATCTTTCGGTCCAACTTGCCTAAGCTGACCAGATATACCAAATTACTCTAGTTCCATTTGCGAGCATTTGGCTCTAAACCCTTTCTATTCAAGTACCTAACTTAGATGCCTTTTAAATGTTGTTATTGTACCAGCCTGCACCACTTCCACTAACAGCTTATTCCATGCATTCACCACCCTGTCCGTGAAAAGGTTGCCCCTTAGGTCTCTCTTATATCTTCCCCTTTCACCGTAAACCTATGCCCTTGAGTTTTCAACTCGCCTTCCGTGGGGAGAAGATTTTGGCTTTTCACTGTATTCGTGCCCCAATGTCTCTTTGTTCTGCAACATTCCCCAGGACCCTACCATTAAGTCCTTCCCTGATTTGCCTTACCAAATTGCAACACCTCACATTTATCTAAATTAAACTCAATCTGCCATTCTTCAGCCCATCTGATCAAGATCCCATTATGCTCTGAGGTAACCTTCCTCACTGTTCACTAGACCACCAATTTTGGTGTCATCTGCAAACTTACTAACCATTCTTCCTATATTCACATCCAAATTATTTATGAAAGTGACAAAAAGCAGTGGACTCAGCACCGATCCTGCTCTGGTCACAGATCTTCAGTCCGAAACAACTCTCTACCACCACTATCTGTCTCCTACCTTCAAACCAATTTTATATCCAAATGGCTAGCTCTCCCTGGATCACTTCACTCTTGCTTGTTATGCACATTATTTGAAGCGTTTCTGTCCGATGTCTGTTAGCTGGCAGTTTTGTGATGCACGTTCAATCTCTGCACTGGCTGTGGTCACCATAAAGGTTCGACCTTCTCAACTTCACCAGAGATGTGGTGACCATTGCACCAGTTATCTCTCTAATGAAAGACTAGCCTTATGCTCCTCTGGGACTATGGCAAATTTACCTTTTAAATCTATGCTGTCTTGTTCTTTTTACATATGGGAACAATTTCTCCCTATGCTCCAACCAGTGATGTCTATCAGTCTGAGAGCTTGAGATAGATCCACCTCAGATTTTGAAAACCTATATCAAATATCCTCTTGGGTGCAATCTATCCAAAGAGAACAATCTCAAGTTCTTCAGTCTGTCCTCCGAACTGAACATCTTCGTAACTGATGTTCGTCATCCCCAGAACCATTCTTGTAAGATCACTTCAGCACTGTCTCCAATGCATTCACGTCCTTCCTATAATGTAGTTCCCTGGACTGAAGGCTTTCAACTTAATTTTTAATGATTGCAAGATGCTAACAGATAGCTGCTGTCCCTTTTTAGGCATGATTTGGAGATGCTGGTGTTGGACTGGGGTGTAAAAGGTTAAAAATCACATAACACCAGGTTATAATCCAACAGGTTTAATTGGAAGCACGAGCTCTTGGAGCACTGCTCCTTCATCAGGGTGGTTGTGGAGTATAAGATTGTAAGCCCCAGAATTTGTAGCAAAAGTTTACAGTGTGATGGATGTAACTGAAATTATATATTGAAAAAAACCTGGATTGTTTGTGAAGTCTCTCTCATCTGTTGGAATGATCACGTTAGTTTCAGTTTTTTCATATGTAAATTGCAAAATTCTTTTTAAAAAAGTTACATTCTCAAGTGAACTTTAACAATTGGTATCTGTCAGCCCAGATAATGTATTGAAGGTGTGATACTGTCTGTGCCACAACATTTAGACTAATTCTAATCTTAATAAAAAAAATTAATTTACAGAATCTTACATGGATTCATGAAGTTTTTGAAAGATGTAAAATGTAACTCTGCAAGTACAAATTCACCCCACAAACGTGTGTGTGTGTGTGTGTGTGTGTCGCGCGGGGGAGGGGGCGTGGTGTTGTGAGTGTCTGTGAGAGAGTGGGTGCATGTATGAGAGAGTATAAACTGATATAAGTCTGTGAAAGGGTGCATGTGTGTCCGAGCAGAGGCTGATAGCCAAATTCGGTACCCATGGGGATGGCCTCAGCCGGGACCTTGGGTTCATGTCACACTACAGGTGACCCCATGTCCTATATATACACACGTGCACAAACACTCAGATGTGCAGAGACGTGCACTCTCTCTGACGTGCAGAGGCTCGCGCAGAGATTTAGACCCATTTATAGTCACACTCACACACATGCGCCCTCTCTCACAGACACTCTCAACCCCCCCCCCCCCCCCCCCCCCCCCACTACATGCGCACACGCGCATATGCACACATACACAAGTTTGTGGGGTGCATTTGTACTTGTAGAGTTACATTTTACTTCTCTCAAAAACTGCATGAACCCATGTAAATTCATTTTTTTAAGATTCGAATCAGTCTAAACATTGTAGTACAGACAGTATCACACAGGGGAACTCACACCTTCAATACATTATCTGGGCTGCCAGACACCAATTGTTAAAGTTCACTTGAAAATGTAACTTTCTAAAAAAGGTTTTGCAATTTACACATTGAAAGATCTAAAACCAAAGTGGTGATTGTAACAGATGAGAGGCTTAACAAACAATCCAGGTCTCTTTCAATGTATAAGTTCAGTTACATCACACTGTAAACTTTTGCTATAAATTCTGGGGCTTACAATCTTATACTCCACAACCGCCTGATGAAGGAGCAGTGTTCCAAGAGCTAATGCCTCCAATTAAATCTGTTGGATTATAACCTGTTGTTGTGATTTTTAACTTTGTATTCCCTTTTTAGGAAAAACTTCAACAATGCGAATAGCTCTGTCAGCTTTGCACTGAATGTACCAAAAGTAACTGAAACATTGTCCATTTAAACTGACAAATTTCTGTGTAGTTGTTCTCAGCATCTGAATTTGTATACTGCAACAGCCCCAAATTATGATGATTGTTGTATATAATAACTTTGGGAAAAAAACTTGATTTCC
Organism: Chiloscyllium plagiosum; assembly: GCF_004010195.1. NCBI lineage: Eukaryota > Metazoa > Chordata > Chondrichthyes > Orectolobiformes > Hemiscylliidae > Chiloscyllium > Chiloscyllium plagiosum. The sequence goes on from NC_057738.1 coordinate 48,073,444, forward strand.
CAATGATCAACTTTAAAGAAGCACACAGGTTTCAAGTTTTAAGCATCCTACTGTAGCAAACTAAAATCAACATCAGTTAGATGTCCCTGAATAGACAACTTGCATTCTGTACTCCCCTTTACTTCAGTTAAAGAAACCATATTAACTTAGTCTATTTGCAATGATTGAATACTTGACAACTGTATCTTTAGTAAACGGTCTTACTGCACTAGTCATGGTTAGGTTGGCTTATGTTGTGTAAAGCTGAAGTTGTAAGTACTTAAGCAAAATGGTATTTTAACAAATTGAATTGCAAAATTAGTCACTTTCTATTAAATTTATCCTAAGATTTGGCGTTTTCAATTAACTCGCTTGATCTTTCTGCAGCTTGAAGAGCACAGAAATACTCAAAAGCAAATGAGACTTCTACAAAAGAAACAAACGCAGATCATTCAAGAGAAGGATCACCTTCGGAATGAGCACAGCAAAGCTATTCTGGCACGCAGCAAGCTAGAAAGTCTATGTCGTGAGCTGCAACGCCATAATCGAACTCTTAAGGTATTATAAATTCAGTTACTGTAAAATTGTGTACAGTTGATACCTTTTGGGTGCTGTGTGCGGATAGGCTCTGTGGCTAAAAACGTTTTTTTTTTGCTTAACTTACATATTTAAGTTTTGCAGTTGTAATTGTACAAGTTCTGAAGTGTGTTTGGATGGAACTAGAACATATAAACCCAGACAGAAAACCACTTGGTCCACCATGCTTGTCCTTACTTGCCATTGTCCATCTTTATCATAGCATTAAGCCCAATCTGCCTATCTTTCTGTAGTCATGCAATCTTACAGAAAGAGCAAAAGAAAACATGTGTAACAAATTGGTGGTGAAATATTCCAGAAATTTCTCTCTGGTCTATGCAACAATTAAGCCAGTTTCAGGAGAAGGCAATGACTGATGTCACCATTTCTTATGAACCTATCTAAATCTATGCCTTGAGATGCCTTTTATTCAGTGGAACCTACCCAGTTTCCTTTTTGAATGGTTACATTGAATTCATGTTTAACACATTATTGATTTTTTTTTTGTTTCAATGTTCAATCTTTGTGAAAATAGAACATAGAACATTACTGTGCAGTACAGGCCCTTCGGCCCTCGATGTTGCGCCAACCTGTCATACCAATCTGAAGCCCATCTAACCTACACTATTCCATGTATGTCCATATGCTTGTCCAATGACGACTTAAATGTACTTAAAGTCAGTGAATCTAATACCGTTGCAGGCAAAGCATTCCATATCCTTACTACTCTCTGACATCTGTCCTATACCTATCACCCCTCAATTTAAAGCTATGTCCCCTCGTGCTCGCAGTCACCATACTTGGAAAAAGGCTATCCCTGTCCACCCTAACTAGCCCTCTCATTATCTTATATGTCTCTATTAAGTCACCTCTCAACCTTCCTCTCTCTAACGAAAACAACCTCAAGTCCTTCAGCCTTTCCTCTTAAGACCTTCCCTCCATACCAGGCAACACCCCTAGTAAATTTTTGTACAGCTGTAGCATAACCTCATGGTTCCGGAATTCGATCCCTCTATTAATAAAAGCTAAAACACTGTATGCCTTATTAACAACCCTGTTAACCTGGGTGGCAACTTTCAAGGATCTGTGTACCTGGGCACCGAGATCTCTCTGCTCATCTACACTACCAAGAATCTTACCATTAGCCCAGTACTTTGCATTCCGGTTACTCCGACCAAAGTGAATCACCTCACACTTGTCTGCATTAAACTCTATTTGCCACCTCTCAGCCCAGCTCTGCAGCTTATCTATGTCTCTCTGTAACCTACAACATCCTTCGTCACTGTCCACAACTCCACCGACCTTAGTGTCGTCTGCAAATTTACTAACTCACCCTTCTACACCCTCATCCAGGTTGTTTACAAAAATGACAAACAGCAGTGAACCCAACACCGACTCTTGTGGTACACCACTGGTAACTGGACTCCAGGATGAACATTTCCCATCAACCACCACCCTCTGTCTTCTTTCAGCAAGCCAATTACTGATCCAAACTGCTATATCTCCAAGCAGTTATCCATATCGAATGCCTTGCTGAAATCCATATGCACCACATCAACCGGTTTACTCTCATCTAGCTGTTTGGTCACCACCTCAAAGAACTCAATAAGGTTTGTGAGGCACGACCTACCCTTCACAAAACAGTGCTGACTATCCCTAATCAAATTATTCTTTTCTAGATGATTATAAATCCTATCTCTTATAACCTTTTCCAACACTTTACCAACAACTGAAGTAAGGCTCACTGGTCTATAATTACCTGGGGTGTCTCTACTCCCCTTCTTGAACAGGGGAACCACATTTGCTCTCCAGTCTTCTGGCACTATTCCTGTAGACAATGACGATTTAAAGATCAATGCCAAAGGCTCAGCAATCTCCTCCCTGGCTTCCCAGAGGATCCTAGGATAAATCCCATCCGGCCCAGGGGACTTATCTATTTTCACACACTGCAGGATTTCTAGTATCTCTTCCTTGTGAACCTCAATCACACCTAGTCTAGTAGCCTGTATCTCGGTAATCTCCTCGACAACATTGTCGTTTTCTAGAGTGAATACTGTTGAAAAGTATTCATTTAGTGCTTCCCCTATCTCCTCTGACTCCACACACAACTTCCCACTACTATCCTTGATTGGCCCTAATCTTACTCTTGTCATTCTTTTATTCCTTAAATACCTATAGAAAGCCTTAGGGCTTACTCTGATCCTATCCGCCAACAACTTCTCATCTACTCCTTGCTTTTCTGAGCTCTCCTTAGGTCTTTCCTGGCTACCTTGTAACCCTCAAGCGCCCTAACTGAGCCTTCACATCTCATCCTAACATAAGCTGCCTTAGAACATAGAAGAATACAGCGCAGTACAGGCCCTTTGGCCCTCGATGTTGCGCCGATCCAAGCCCACCTAACCTATACTAACCCACTATCCTCCATATACCTATCCAATGCCCGCTTAAATGCCCATAAAGAGGGAGAGTCCACCACTGCTGCTGGCAGGGCATTCCATGAACTTACGACTCGCTGAGTGAAGAACCTACCCCTAAATTCAGTCCTATATCTACCCCCCCTTAATTTAAAGCTATGCCCCCTTGTAATACCCGACTCCATACACGGGAAAAGGTTCACACTGTCAACCCTATCTAACCCCCTAACCATCTTGTACACCTCAATCAAGTCACCCCTAAACCTTCTTTTCTCTAATGAAAACAGCCCCAAGTGTCTCAGTCTTTCCTCATACGATCTTCCTTCCATACCAGGCAACATCCTGGTAAACCTCCTCTGCACCCGTTCCAGTGCCTCCACATCCTTCCTATAGTATGGCGACCAAAACTGCACACAATATTCCAGATGCGGCTGCACCAGAGTCTTATACAACTGCATCATGACCTCAGGACTCCGGAACTCAGTTCCTCTACCAATAAAAGCCAGTACGCCATATGCCTTCCTCACCGCACTATTTACCTGGGTGGCAACTTTCAGAGATCTGTGTACATGGACACCAAGATCCCTCTGCTCATCCACACTACCAAGTATCCGACCATTAGCCCAGTACCCCATCTTTTTGTTATTCTTCCCAAAGTGAATCCCCTCACACTTAGCTACATTGGATTCCATTTGCCACCTTTCTGCCCAGCTCTGCAGCTTCTCTATATCCTGCTGTAACCTGCCACATCCTTCCTCTCTGTCAACAACTCCTCCGCCTTTCGTATCATCCGCAAACTTGCTCACCCAACCTTCTAACCCCTCTTCCAGGTCATTTATAAAAATGACAAACAGCAATGGTCCCAAAACAGATCCTTGCGGAATACCACTTCCTCTTGACCAGAGATTCCACTTTTGTCGTAAACCACGGCTCCCGCGCTCTACAGTTTCCTCCCTGCCTGACAGGTACATACTTATCTAGGGCACACAGGTGCTTTTCCTTGAATAAGCTCCACATTTCTAATGTGCCCACCCCCTGCAGTTTCCTTCCCCATCCTATGCTTCCTAAATCTTGCGTAATCGCATCGTAATTGCTGTTCCCTCAGCTGTAACTCTTGCACAGTGGTATACACCTATCCCTTTCTATCACTATAGTAAACAAAACAGAATTGTGATTGCTATCACCAAAGTGCTCACCTACTTCCAAGTCTAACACCTGGCCGGGCTCATTACCCAGTACCAAATCTAATGTGGCTTCATGGAAAAAGTGAGGACTGCAGATGCTGGAGATCAGAGCTGAAAATGTGTTGCTGGAAAAGTGCAGCAGGTCAGACAGCATCCAAGGAGCAGGAGAATCGACATTTCGGGCATGAGCCCTCCTTCAGGAAATCAGAGCGTAGGGGAATGAAGGTGAGGCCTCTGCCGAGGACTGACTTCAGACTCCCTACTTCAGATTTCCTGAAGAAGGGCTCATGCCTGAAACGTCGATTCCCCTGCTCCTTGGATGCTGCCTGACCGGCTGCGCTTTTCCAGCAACACATTTTCAGCTCTAATGTGGCTTCGCCCCTTGTTGGCCTGTCTACATACTGTCAGGAAGCCCTCCTGCGCACACTGTACAAAAACTGACCCATCTATAGTACTCTTACTATAGTGTTCCCGGTCAATATTTGGAAAGTTGAACTCCCCCATGGCAACTGCCCTGTCTCTCTCACTCCTATCGAGAATCATCTTTGCTATCCTTTCCTCTACATCTCTGGAACTATTCGGAGGCCTATAGAAAACTCCCAACAGGGTGACTTCTCCTTTCCTGTTTCTAACCTCAGCCCATACTACCTCAGTTGACGAATCCCCAAACATCCTTTCTGCAACTGTAATACTGCCCCGACCCCCACCCACACCCCCTGTTTTACCATCTTCTCTGTTCTTTCTGAAACATCTAAATTCTGGAACCTGCAACAACCATTCCTGTCCCTGCTCTATCCATGTCTCCGAAATGGCCACAACATCGAAGTCCCAGGTACCAACCCATGCTGCAAGTTCATCCACCTTATTCCGGATGCTCCTGGCGTTGAAGTAGACACACTTCAAACTAACATCTTGCTTGCCAGTGCCATTTTGCGTCCCTGAAACTTGATTTCGGATGTCCCAACTCTCAACCTTTTCTATACTTGAACTACAATTTTGATTCCCATCCCCCTGCTGGATTAGTTTAAACCCACCCCAATAGCATTAGTGAATTTCCTCCCCAGGATATTGGTACCCCTCTGGTTCAGATGAAGACCATCCCGCTTGTAAAGGTCCCACCTACCCCAGAAAGTGCCCCAATTGTCCAAGAATCCAAAACCCTCCCTCCTGCACCATCTCTGTAGCCATGTGTTCAACTCCTCTCTCTCCCTATTCCTTGCCTCACTAGCACGTGGCACGGGCAACAAACCAGAGACAACAACTCTGTTTGTCCTAGCTCTAAGATTCCATCCTAGCTCCCTGAATTTCTGCCTTAAATCCCCATCTCTCTTCCTACCTATGTGGTTGGTGCCTATGTGAACCACGACTTGGAGCTGCCCACCCTTCCCCTTAAGGATCCCAAAAACATGATCAGAGACATCACGAACCCTGGCACCTGGGAGGCAACACATCAACCGTAAGTGTCTCTCGTCTTCACAGAACCTCCTATCTGTCCCCCCTAATGGTGGAGCCCCCAATGACTACAAGATGCAAGGAAATAGGTGTTTCCTTGCATCTTAACATTGCACTTTTGTAAACTGTTAGTTCCAACTTTCCCCAATTGTGTTTGCAGTGTAGGTGTCAATTTTCACAGGCAATCTTTTGTTCTTAGACCCAGGTTCAAGTCCCGCCTCAGGCGACTGTCTGTGTGGAGTTTGCACATTCTCCCCGTGTCCGCGTGGGTTTTCTCCCACAGTCCAAATATGTGCAGGTTAGGTGAATTGGTCATTCTAAATTGCCCATAGTGTTAGATGAAGGGGTAAATGTAGGGGAATAGGTCTGGGTGGGCCGAAGGGCCTGTTTCCACACTGTAAGTAATCTAATCTAATTCTTCCCATACCAAGTCCATCCAGTCCCATCGAGATTTTATGAGATCCTCCTTTATTCTTCTAAATTCCAGTGAGTACAAGCCCCGTCATAGAGTTCAGATTGTAAGTTTGCTCGCTGAGCTGAAAGATTTGTTTTCAGATGTTTCGTCACCATACTAGTTAAAAGATCATTGAGCTTCCGGTGAAGTGCTGGTATTATGTCCCACTTTCCATTTGTGTCTTGGTCTCTTAAGGTGGGTGATACCATTTCCGGTTCTTTTTAGAGAATGGTAGATGGGATCCAAATCGATGTGTTTATTGATGGAATTTGGTTAGAATGGCAGGCCTCTAGGAATTCCTGTGTGTGTCTCTGTTTAGCTTGTCCAAGGATGCATGTGTTGTCCCAATCGAAATGGTGTCCTTGTTCGTCTGTATGTAAGGATACTAGTGATAGTGGGTCATGTCTTTTTGTGGCTAGTTGGTGTTCATGTATTTTGGCTAGTTTTCTGACTGTCTGCCTGATGTAATGTTTGTTACAGTCCTTGCATGGTTTGCACACTGATTTTATAAAAGACATTCATTTTGCTGGTTGTTTGTATAGGGTCCATTAGGTTCATCAGTTGCTGTTTTAAGTGTGTTGGTAGGTTTGTCAGCTACCATGATGCTAAGAGGTCTGAGTAGTCTGGAAGTCATTTCAGAGATGTCTTTGATGTATGGTAATGTGGCTAGGGTTTCTGAGTGAGTCGTGTCTGCTTGTTTGGGTTTGTTGTTGAGAAATCGATGGACTGTGTTTATTGGGTACCTGTTCTTCTTGAATATATTTTTCTTCTGTTCATAGTTCCTGAGTGCTGCAGTGTGTTGTGGCCCATTGAAATAATGTCTGATGCAGCTTCGTTTATAGGTGTTGGGATGATTGCTTCTGTAGTTAAGTATTTGGTCTGTGTGTGTTGCTTTCCTGTAGATACTGCTTTGAAGTTGTCCATTAACAGTTCGTTCTACTATGACATATAGGAATGGGAGTCTGTTGTCGTTCTCCTCTTCTATTGTGAATTTTATGCCTATAAGGATATTGTTGTTGATGTAGATTTCCTCTAATTTGTTCTGCTTTGTGATGACAAAGGTGTCATTCCCGTAGTGGACCCAAAGTTTGCGTTGGATACCAGCACTAGTATCCTTACGTACAGACGAACAATGACACCACTTCGACTGGGACAACACATCCATCCTAGGACAACCTAAACAGAGGTGTACACAGGAATTCCTAGAGGTCTGACATTCTAACCAAATATCCATCAATAAACACATTGATTTGGGCCCCATCTACCATCCTCAGAAAACAAACCGGAAATGATATCACCCACCTTAAGAGCTGAAAGTGTTGCTGGAAAAGCGCAGCAGGTCAGGCAGCATCCAAGGAGCAGGAGAATCGACGTTTCGGGCATGCCCGAAACGTAGATTCTCCTGCTCCTTGGATGCTGCCTGACCTGCTGCGTTTTCCAGCAACACATTTTCAGCTCTGATCTCCAGCATCTGCAGTCCTCACTTTCCATCCACCTTAAGAGACCAAGACACACACATAGAATGTGGGACATAACACCAGTGCTTCACCAAAGGGTCACTGATGATGTTACCTAGTATGGTGACAAAACATCTGAAAACAAACGTTCTAGCTGGGTGAGCAAACTTACAATCTGAACTTCAACCTGAGCTACAAATCTTCTTGAAAATTGCAATCATAGAGATTACAGCATGGAAACAGATCCTTTGGTCCAATGTATCCATACCGACCAGATATCCTTACCTAATCTAGTCCCATTTGCCAGCACTTCGCCCATATCCCTTTAAATCCTTCCTATTCATATACCCATCCAGATGCCTTTTAAATGCTGTAATTGTACCAGCCTCCACCTCTTCCTGTGGCAGCTCATTCCATACACACACCACCCTCTGTATGAAAACATTGCCCCTTAGGTGCCTTTTATATCATTTGCCTCTCACCATAAACCTATGCCCTCTAGTTCTGGATCACGTTAGCCAATCTCCAGTCTTCCAGCACCTCACCTGTGACTATTGATGATACAAGTATCTCAGCAAGATGCCCAGCAATCACTTCCCTAACTTCCCACAGAGTTCTAGGGTACACCTGTTCAGAACCTGGGGATTTATCCACTTTTATACACTTCAAAACACCCAGAACCACCACCTCTGTAGTATGGACATTTTTCAAGATGTCACCATCTATTTCCCCGCATTCTATATCTTCCATGTCCTGCTCCACAGTAAACACTGCAAAATACTCATTGAGTATATCCCTATCTTCTGTGGCTCCACACATCGGCTGCCTTGCTGATCATTGAGGGGCTCTATTCTCTTCCTAGTTACCCTTTTGTCCTTTAATGCATTTATAAAATCCCTTTGGATTCTCCTTAATTCTATTTACTAAAGCTATCTCTTGTCCCCTTTTTGCCCTCCTGATTTTCCTCTTAAGTATACTCTTACTTCTTTTATACTCTTCTAAGGATTCACTCTATCTTTCCTGTCTATACCTGACATGTTTCCTTCTTTTCCTTAGCCAAAACCTCTCTTTCTCTAGTAATCCAGCATTCCCAAAACTTACCCATTGTCATTCCTTTTACCTTAACAGGAATATACAGTCTCTGGACTCTTGTTATCTCATTTTGCAGCCATCCCTTTACTTGCGAACATCTGCCCCCAGTCAGCTTTTGAAAGTTCTTGCCTAATACTGTCAAAATTAGACTTCCACCAATTTAGAACTTCAACCTTTAGATCTGGTCTATCCTTTTCCATCACTATCTTAAATCTAATAGAATTATGGTCACTAGCCCCAAAGTGCTTCCCCACTGACACCTCAGTAACCTGCCCTGCCTTATTTCCCAAGAGTAGGTCAAGTTTTCCACCTTCTCTATTAGGTACATCCACATACTGAATCAGAAAGTTTTCTTGTACACACTTAATAAATTCTTCTCCATCTCAACACTTAACACTATGGCAGTTCCAGTCTGTGTTTGGAAAGTTAAAATCCCCTCCCATAACCACCCTATTGTTTTTACAGATAACTAAAATTTCCTTACAAATTTGTTTCTTAATGTCCAGCTGGTTATTAGGGGGTCTGTAATACAATCCCAATAAGGTGATATCCCTTTCTCATTTCTCAGTTCCACCCAAATAACGTCCCTGGATGTATTCCCAGGAATTTTCTCCTTAAGTACAGCAGTAATGCTATCCCTTAACTCCCTGCCAGTACAGAGGAACCACGATTATCCAAATACCAATTATCCGAAAATCAAATTGTCCGAATGAGATCTTGAGTGCCTGATAGAAACATTACATTTAAAGACGTGTTTCTAACAGTGATCGCGTCTTTTGTTTACAGGATTAAACAGGCACCGTCTCCAAATGGTCTCTCTGCCGGTCTCTCTGCCGGTCTCTCTGCCGGTCTCTCTGCCGGTCTCTCTGCCGGTCTCTCTGCCGGTCTCTCTGCCGTACCCACACCCCTCTTCCCCAGATAATCTCTCCAGCATTGCCCTGTACAGGGCAAAGGTGGAACCTGTCAAAAAGTTTCAGTAAGACGTTGTCTGTGTGCGCGCACGCTATTTAGAGACTTACCCCACAAAGGCAGCAGCAGTCTTACTGTTAGTGTCCAGTCCGGCTGCCCAGGAGAGGGGGTGGATATGGACGGGGTTGGGGGCACGGATGGGGCAGGTAGGGGCAGTAATGGATTGGGTTGGGGTGTTGGGGGCAGGGGACGGTTTTGGATGGGGGGTGGGGGATGTTGTTGCACGGGGTCGTGGGCGGGGTTGGGGGTGGGGCCTCATGCTCTATGTGCTACTGCAGTCTCCTGAATGAGAAGCAGACTTCAAAACCTCCGAGTCCCAGAGGAAAGGCATTTAATCGATTAACCGAATAATCGATTATCCGAACAAAATTCTGCCTGCCCGTCACATTCGGATACTAGAGGTTCCTCTATATTAGTCCCCTTCCAATTCAGGTGCAATCCGTCCTCCTTGTACAGGTCAATTCTATCCCAGAAGAGATTCCAATGATCCACAAATGTAAACCCTTTTCCCCTGCATCAGTTCTTCAGCCACGCTTTCATCTGCTCTATCCTCCTATTCCTGCCCTCACTAGCTCATAGCACGGGTGTAATCCAGATAGTAGTATCCTTGAAGACCTCCTTTTTAAATTACTGCCTAACTTTCTATATTCTCCCTTCAGAATCTCATCCTTTTCCCTTTCTGTGTCGTTATTTCCAATCTGTACAAAGACCTCCTGCTGGTCCCTCTCCACTTTGCAGACATTCTACACTGTCTCTGAGATATCCTTGATTTTGGCACCATGGAGGCAACACACCATTCTGATTTTTCGCTGCTGGCCACAGAAACATCTGTCTGTGCTTCTGACTAGAAGCGGCGACACAGTGGTTAGCACTGCTGCCTCACAGCGCCAGAGACCCGGGTTCAATTCCCGCCTCAGGCGACTGACTGTGTGGAGTTTGCACATTCTCCCCATGTCTGCGTGGGTTTCCTCCGGGTGCTCCGGTTTCCTCCCACAGTCCAAAGATGTGCAGGTCAGGTGAATTGGCCATGCTAAATTGTCCGTAGTGTTAGATAAGAGGTAAATGTAGGGGTATGGGTGGTTTGCGTTTCGGCGGGTCGGTGTGAACTTGTTGGGCCGAAGGGCCTGTTTCCACACTGTAAAGTAATCTAATCTAATCTAAAAAATCCTCTAACACATAATCGATCGCTTGAAACCCAACGTACCCCTTGTTACATTAGAGTCAGTCTCGATACCAGAAACTTGGTTGTTCGTGCTACATTCTCCTGAGAGTCCATCACCCCCTACATTTTCGAAAACCGCATACTTGTTTGCAATGGAGATAGTTACAGAAGACTCCTGAACTACTTGCCAAGCCCTCCTACCTTTCCTGAAGTTAACCCATCTATGTGACTGTATCTGCAACTTTTCTCCCTACCTATAACTACCATCTATCTCCCCCTTAGTTCTTGTAAATTCCTCATTGTCTCTAACTGCATCTCCAACCAATCCATGCAATCTGGTAGGATTTGCAACCAAAGACACTTCCTGCAGATTAATCATCAGTAACATGGAAAATCTCCCTAAACTTCCACATCCGACAGGAAGAGCGTATCACTCTACTAAAGGCCGTCTTTGCTCCTTCACAATCTACAGACCCAGAAAATAGCACCGTCTTATTGCTGTAAAAGAAGAGCAGAGCTCCAGGATAACTTAGTACTTATGGTTTATATTTTTCAAATTTAATCGAGACCGATCTCAATAAAACATATAATCAAGAAAGAACCCACTCTACTCACTACTGTAGACTTACAGCAAGGTTATACATTAAAAACTATGCTCTCCCACACAGGTTCCTACAAGGTGAATTTAACTGTTTGTTAATTTTTTCTAGATGCACTCCAGTCTCCCGAGATACATGAGCTCAAACAGCAAAGGCAGTAACTGCACAGATTCACTACAGTGACTTTCTCTTTTAGCCTCACTAACCATATGGTCTTCTTTTGTCTGTGATCCTCCTTTTAAAATTGCCGTTGTTTTGATCTTTTTTCCCCAAACTAATCTAGTTTTTCCTCATTTGTCATATGTCAGTCCTGCCATCCTGGAAATCAGTCTAATGAACTTTCTCTGGACTCAAAGAACAAAGAAAATTTACAACCCAGGAACGAGCTCTTCGGCCCTCCAAGCCTGATCCGATCCAAAACTACTGTCTAAACCTATCGACCAATTTCTAAGCATCTGCGTCCCTCCTGCTCCCCACCTACTCATTCATCTGTCCAGCAGCATCTTAAATTAATCTACTGTGCCTGCCTCTGCTACCTCTGCTGGCAACGCATTCTAGGCACCTACCACCCTCTGTGTAAAGTACTTGCCACGTGCATCCCCCTTAAACTTTTCCCCTTTCACCTTGAAAGCGTGACCTTGTTATTGAATCCTTCACCCTGGGAAAAAGCTTATCTCTATCTACCCTGTCTATACCTTTCATGATTTTGTAGACCTCAATCTCCTTTTTTCTAATGAAAACAAACCTAACCTACTCAACCTCTCTTCGTAGCTAGCACCTTCCATACCAGGCAACATCCTCGTAAACCTTCTCTGCACTCTCTCCAAAGCGCCCACATCCTTTTGGTGGCGACCAGAACTGTACACAGTATTATAAATGCAGTCAAACCTTGTACAATTTTAACAGGACCTGCCAGCTCTTATACTCAATACCCCATCTGATACCATATGCCTTCTTGACCACTCTATCCACCTGTGCAGCCACCTTCAGAGTACAATGGACCTGAACTCCCAGATCCCTCTGCTCATCAACTTTTCCCAAGGCTCTTCTGTTTACTGTACTCCCTCAATAACAAGAATGTCCTTCCTCCAGACTAGGAGACCAAAACTGGACACAGTACTCAATGTGTGCCCTCATCAAGGCTCTGTATAACTGCATAAAGTCATCCCTATTCCTATACTCAAATCCTCTCACCAGCATGCTATTAGCTTTCCTTTTCTAAATCTTTTCCAGGATGTTGGATCTTCTCACTATATGAGGGAGTCAAACCTAGACTTGGTCCAGTTTCATCTAGAATCCTAGCATACATTAATGAATGGCCTTCACACAGAAAACCAAGAAAAATAATAAGTGGGTCAGTCTCTCATTGTCAGGCTGAGACTAGTTGGGGTCCACAAAGGTCAGTACGTTGGCACCCGCTGTTCACAATATATATCAGTATTTTGGAGGTGGGAACCAAATGTATTATTTCCCAATTTGCAAGATGATACTAAGCTAAGTGACATTTTATAGCAACTGCAGGAAGGTTTAGATGGACTTAGTGAATAGTCAAGAACATAGCAGATGGAATCTAATGTGGAAAACATGAGATTGTCCACTTCGGCAGGAGACGTAGCTGTGCAGTATAATTTTTTGAGGTTAGAAAGTGTAGATGTAGAAAGGGACCAAGGTGCCCTTGTCACATTCACTGAAGTTGAACATGTAGATGCAACAAGTTATTCGGAACTCTTATTAGAATGTTAGTCTTTATTGCAAGAAGGTTTGAGTCCAGAAATAATGAAGTCTCATTTCCGTTATAAAGGAGCTTGGTCAAACTGCACCAGGAGTAGTGTGTGCCAGTTTTGACTCCTGATCTCAGGAAAGATATCATTATCATAGAGGGAGTTCAACAAATGTTCACCAGACTCATTGCTGGCCTGACAGGACTGTCCAATGAAGAGAGATTAGCAAACTGGACCTGTATTCTCTGGAGTTTTGAAGAATAAGAGATAATCAAGTTAAAACTTACAGAATGCCTAAAGGGCTAAACAGTTTAGATGCAGATAGGATGTTTCCCTGGTTGAGTCTAAAACGAGGGCACAATTTAAATATATGAGGGGTGCCATTTAGGTTCGCGATGAGGATAAGTTAATTTACTTCAAGGGTTGTGAATCTTTGGAATTCTCTACCACTGTAGTCTGTATTGGCTTGGTGTTTCAGCACATTTAAGGTAGAGATTGATATACTTCTGATTATCAGTGCAATACAGATTTGAGATTGGAGTAAGTAAAAGGCATTGGAGTGTTTGAGCAACCATGATTGCATTGAATGATGGGGTAGGCTGGACAGGCTGAATAGCTTTCCCCTGTTCCTATGTTCATAATAAAGGAAATTGTACAAAGAAATTATTTCCTTTGGTTTATGTTAAGTCTCAGTTATTGTTTCTAATAGTCAGTTTGGTTTTGCAACAGTCCTGCAGTGCTCATCATGGGTCTTCAATGACTCCACTCATTACAATCCCCCACCATGTCGTTTTTGTTCAGTTGCTTTGCAATTCATAGTATATACAAGTCTGAAATTGTTGTCCTAGGTACCTTGAGCTATCGTTGCCTAAATATAAAAATTATTTGCCATATGTTGCTTCACTTTCCCCTTGTAAATGATGAGCCTTTACCATTAGGTTCTCAAGTATAGTTCAAACATAAATTTGCTGATGCATCCTTGAGGCCTTAATCTAGAGCATTAAGTAAAACTTCATACCGGTTCAAGGCATGAAGAGCTTAATTTACTGGAGCTGAAGCTGCATTTGATTTTTTGACACACTCCTGATTTGTGCCTTGTAGATGATGGACAGGCTCTGGTTTGATTTTCTCCTCCTGGAGATCATCAATGTCTGGCATTTATGTGGCACAACTGTTACTTGGCACTTAGCATCACAAAGTCCTTGTAGAGAGAGGAGGAGAACTTCAAGCTAGGCATCCTTGGAAGAGGCTTTGCAATTCCTGATGAATGGTTTTTGCCCAAAATGTCGATTCTCCTGCTCTTTGGATGCTGCTTGACCTACTGTGCTTTTTCAGCACCGCATTCTAACTTAGCATCACAAGTCTGAATGTTGTCCAGATCTGCTGGACACAAGTTGCTTCAGGACACCAAGGAATTGTGAATTCTGACCATGGTATAAACATCAATGAACAACCCCACGTCTCACCTTAGGATGGAGAGAAGGTCATTGCTGAAACAATTGAAGAAGATTTTTTCCAAGGACATTACCCAGAGCAGTTATTCTAGCATCATCCTGTGATTGAGATGATTGACCCCCAGCAACTGTGAACGCCTTCTTAGTGGTAGGTATGATTCCAACAACTGAAGTTTACGCCAGGATTCCCATCAAGTTCAGATGAACATAACAGAACATACAAATTAGGAGCAAAAATAAGCCATATGACTCTTAGATTAGCCATGATCTTACTGAATGACTATCTGTATTCTGAATAACACATTCCCATCTCCTGATGACCTTTGTTTCCTTGCCTATATATCTATATATTCCAAAAATATTTAATGTCCACTGCCTTCTCTGGAAGTGTGTTCCAAAGAGTGTCAAACTTTTAAGAGCAAAAAAATGCTCCCTTTACCTCTGCCCCAAAAGGGAGACTCCTAATTTGAAAACAGTGCCTGATAGATTTGGATTCACCTACAAGACGAAAACCTCTTTTCCATGCCCACTTGTCAAGACCATTCAGGATCTTATACATTTCAATCAAATCACACCTCACTTTCCTAAACCCCAGTAGAAACAAGCCCAGTCTGTCTTATCTTTCCTCATGACAAACACCTGTTAACTTCAGGTATCAATGTAATGAAGTTCCTCTGAATCACCTCCAACGTATTTACATCCTTCCTTAATAATGAGACTTCCTTAATAATGAAGTTGCACAAAGTTTCCAGATCTGGTTTCACTAATGTCCTGTGGAAATGGAGGCTTAACATCCTAACTTTTAAGTCGTACTCATGTTATAATACATTCAGTTAACATTCAAATTTGCATCCTTAATTGTGTACTGTACCTGCATACTAACTTTTGTGACTCCTGCATTGGAACAACAAGATCCCTCTGCGCCTTAGAATTCTGCAGCCATGCTCCATTTAAGTAATAGGAGAAAGTGAGGTCTGCAGATGCTGGAGATCAGAGCTGGAAATGTGTTGCTGGAAAAGTGCAGCAGGTCAGGCAGCATCCAGGGAACAGGAGAATCGACGTTTCGGGCATAAGCCCTTCTTCAGGATTCCTGAAGAAGGGCTTTTGCCCGAAACGTCGATTCTCCTGTTCCCTGGATGCTGCCTGACCTGCTGCGCTTTTCCAGCAACACATTTCCAGCTCCATTTAAGTAATACACTGCTTTTTCCTCCTTTTGGTCCCGGAGTGAAAACTTAACATTTTTTCTATGTTGTACTACATCTACCAGACTTTTTTGCCCACTCATTCAAGCTATTGGTCAGTATCCTTGTAATGCCATTTTTACATGTCTACATCAGTGTCAATGACATACATTGTGTAAAGATGAGGGTCCAGCAAAGATTCTGTATTACCCCACTCGTCACTTCCTGCCAGTTGGATAAAGACCCTTTTATGCAAATTATATTATCTGTTAGCCAGGCAGCCATTTAGTGTGTGACTGCCTACTCCGTGAATTCCAACTTTGCAGTAGCATTTTATATGAAACTTGACAAATCCGTTTATTCAGTGTGTGTTACTTATTGAAATAATTCCAATTATTATTGACTCCTCATTCTCACCCTTTAAAGGATCAACCTTTGTTTTTTTTCTTTTTAGATACCTTTAGAAACTAGTGATCTGTTTTTTACATTTCTAGCTAGCTTCTCATGCTGTAATGTATTTGTCCGATTTAACCTCTGAATTATTCTCTGCCGTTCTTTGTATTCTAACCAGTTATCTGTCTTATCACTCATCTTCTTGCTTTTTTTCTTAAGATGTTTTTCTTTTAAAAGAAATGGTTGTTAGAATAGGCGATGTATGGATTTTAATGGTCCAAACTTCCCTAGATTCTGGAACAATTCCATCATATTGTAAAGTAGCAGATGTAACTTCACTACCCAAGAAAGCAGGTAACTACAGGCTAAATCTGCATCACGGGGAAAATGCTGGAATCTCATGTTAGAGATTATAGTGGAACATTTACATGGAAAATCCCATTTCAGTCAGGCAAAGTTAATACTGTTTTGTGAACAGGAAATGGTATTTAACTAATTTATTTGTGCTTTGAGGAGTTGACACAATGTGGATGGTGTATAAGAAGTCCTGACTTATGGTTGTGTTTCTGAAAATCGCATAGGAACTTATGTTAAAACTGGAATTAGGTATCGTGGATCTTTCCTTATCAGAAAACAGATATTAATATACTGCATCCTGTAAGTAGAAATACTTTTACTTAGTTAAATTTCTATGTTAGTAACTGAAATTACCTATTTTACTTATTTTAAAAAATTATTTTGTAACTTCTTTCTTAGTAATTGCTGCTCACTGCCAACTCTACATCTCATTCCCTGACACTCTTGGTTGTTGCGGATCTTTCTGCTCTTGGCCCTGCAAGTAAGTAGAAAGCCGGCAAGAGAGGGACAGTTCTTGATCCAATATTTAGAAATGAGCCCAGGCAGGGCGAAGGCTTATCAGTAAGGGAGCATTTTGGAAATGGTGACAATATCAGTTAGAACTGAAGATCATAGGGAGCTTGGAGTGCATGTCAACATCACTGGTGACAGATTAGGTAATAACGTGGATAAGAAGGCGTAAGGGATACTTATCTTTATTAACTGAGATATAGAGCACAAGTGCAAGGAGGGTATGCTGGTACTAAAATATGGTGATTAGGCCACAACTGAAGGACAATGTGCAGTTCTGGGTCACCTTATTATAGGAAGAATACAATTGCATTAGAGGGTGTAGAGAAGATTTACCACAATACTGGCTGGATTGGAGAGTCAGAACTATGAGGAAAAATTAGATTAGCTGGGGCAATTTTCCTTGGAGCAACAAAGGTTGAAAAGGGACTCAATAGAGGTGTACAACATTATTAGATGCATAGAGTAGGTAGGAAGGCTATTTTTCCATTAGCAGAGGGGTCAAGAACCAGAGGACACAGATTTAAGGAAAGATGTAGAAGGTTAAGAGGAGGATTGAGATGAAATATTTTCACTAAGGAGGTGGAAGTCTCAAACTCAATATCTGAAAGGCTGGTTGAGTCTAAAATTCTTGTAACATTTAAACAATAATTTAAATATTCACTTGTGTTGCCCTAGCTTGCAGGCATATGTGCCAAAAGCTGGAAAATGGGACTGATGTATTTGGATCTTTGTTGATCAGCACAGGTATGATGAGCCAAATGACCACCTCCTGTGCTGTAAACATCTCAGCCAAAATCCAACCTGACCAATCAGTGTCTCATCAACAAAGTGATGGAAGTTTTGGTCCAAGGTAATGAGGTGACACTTGCTGAATAATAACCTGCTGATCATGCACAATTTGGGTTCATTCAAGGCCACTCAGCTCCTGACTTTCATCACAGCCTTAGTCCAAACATAAACAAAAGAATGACCAGTGGTGTTCCTCCCAGACAACTGCTGGGACCCCTGTTGTTTGTGGCATGTATATAAATGATTTGGAGGAAAATGTAGGTAGTCTGATTCGTAAGTTTGTGATAAAACAAAATTTGGGGGAGCTGCAGATAGTGAGGTGGATTGCCAATGAATACAGCCGGGTATAGGCTGGAGATTTAGGTGGAGAAATGGCAGATGGAGTTTAATGTGACTGAATGCAAGATGATACATTTTGGAAGATCTTGTGCAGGAGGGAATTTTGTGTTAAATGGCAGAACTCTTAGTATCAGTATACAAAGGGATCTAGGCGTATAGGTTCACAGTCCCCTGAAAGTAGCAACATAAATGGATAAAGTGGTTGTAAGAGCAAAACCCTGTGACTTGGGACAAAAACTCAGGAGGCAAGCAGGATTCAGGCACATGGCAGTCTTTATTCTTATTCAAGTAACAACTGGTTAATGCAAGGAGAGGTTCAAAGACTTCCCTGAATCTGGCCTCGATAATTTTTTGGCTCAGATTGGAAGAGAGATCAATGACACATTCTGAATTTCGGTGAGTGACAACATTTTGTACATTTTGTGCTACAATAATCACATACAACCTGGTCAGTGTGTCCTTCCCTTATTCTACATATACAAACCTATGAAACACATAATCAATGATGGGCACTCATATGGACAGTCCCACATTCTCATGATCTCATTGTGTTTAACAGATATTGTAATCACCAAGCCTTGATCTTCTTATGCATCCTGTTAATTAGCATTCCAGAGTTACTGACTATACTCCTCTGGACATGTTCCAGACTTGTTTATCTCTATGGGCTGCTTGAATTTTATTTTTCATTGTATTCCATGTACTAACTATCAAATTCTGTAATTTCTCATATTTTCCCACTATCCCAGTTTTAATATATGGACAGTTGGATCTAGCTATCTGCTGTAAGATTTGAAATATTGATTTCTATTATAAAGTTTTGCGGATAAATCTATTTTGTCAGGCATCGTTTTAGAGATAAGGAAAGTGTTTCCAGAGACTAATTAACTTTCACATCTATGTTTGAATGTATTCCCCTAATACTTCTGTTATATTTTGGTTGTATATGTGTATCCATAATTATGTTGAAATCTGTGATTATCTGAAGAAGCTTTTAACTAGAACCTATTGCTTGATGTTGTGAATAACTTCAAAGAAACCGCTGATTACTTCAAAATAACTTCAGCTGTTTTCACAGTTGCATGATAAGTTAGGCTGACTGTCTCATTGAGATTTACACCCCGTGTTCCAACTAACGCTGTTCACCTAATGGGACAACATACTTTCATTAATGAAGATGTAATCAATCACTTGTCGTGGTTTAATGAACTTGTATCTATCCTTAGACATCTTATCGAAATGTCTCTGGCTATTTGTGCAGGGCCTTCTATTCATTTGAAGTAGCCCTGTTCAAAGGTATCATTTGTGTTTCACTTAAATGCTGGAGCAGGTGTTTAGTTCTTTTTATCAGCCATTTTGTCCTTCAAATACGGGCAGCCCTTAGTGTTCAAGGAGGCATATGGCATGCTTGCCTTCATCAGTACTGGCATAGAGAATAATAATTGGCAAGTCATGTTGCAGCTCACAATTTGTATCAAAATTTAGTTAGGTCACATTTTGAATATTGTGTACAGTTCTCGTCTGCCACACCACCAAGTGGATCTGTAGGCTTTGGAGATGGTGCAACAACAGCTTGCCAGGATATTGCCTGGTTTGGAGGGTATTAGCCATGAGATTGGACAGACTTGGTTTGTTTTCTCTTGAATGTTCAAGGATGAGGGGCAACCTGAGACATGTTTACAAAATTGAGGCTTGAATAGAATGAATATTTGGAGTCTTTGTCCCAATTTAGAAATGTCAGTCATAAGGGGGCATAGATTTAAGGTAAAATGGGTTACGTTTAAAGGAGGTGATAGGCAGGTCTTTCTTTACAGAGGTTGGTAAGTGCCTGGAATGCACTGCCAGAGGAGCTGGTGAAGGTAGGTGCAGTAGCAACGTTTAAGAGGCATCGTGGCAGACATGTAACGAAGCAGTGAGTAGAGGAATGCTGACAGCGTAGAGGAAGAAGGTTTTCAGTTTAGAAAGGCATAATGTGTCAGCACAGTTTTGGTGGGCTGAATGGCCTATTCCTGTGCTGTGCAGCTCTTTGTTATTTGACTCCTGGTTCAGAGGTAGGGACACTGCCTCTGCACCACATGAGGCAAACATCAAAAAAGGGTAGACTTGACCAACTTAGCACTGTGGTGTTTATGGCTTGAGCAAGCTACATGCTTCATTAAAATTTAGGTCAGGATTTGTCCTTTCAATGTTCTGTGTTGTCCTTTTGTTTAATTCATTCACAGGATGTGCATGTGCTAGCCATCCTAATCCATTCCTAATAGTCCAGCGGGCAGCTAAGAGTCAACCATATTGTTGTGGGTCTGAAGTTACATGTAGGCCAGACCAGATAAAGCTCCCAGATCCCTGAAGGGCATTCATGAATAAGATGGGTTCTTAATAATAATTGACATTGGTTGTTTGATCACCATTAGACAAACTTTTTTTAATTCCAGATTTTATTAAATTCAAATTTCACCATCTGTCATGGAGAGATTTGTTCATATCCCTTATAATCTTTTAAATCTCTATAAGATCACGCATCAACCTCTGACACTCCAGGGAAACTAGCCCCGACTTATTCAGCCTCTCCCTGTGGTTTAAACTCTCCAACTCCCGCAACATCCTTTATAAATCACTTCTGCATCCTTTCAAGTTTAACAACATCTTTCCTATAGCAGGGGGACCAGAATTGCATGCAGTATTCCAAAAGTGACCTAACCAGTATCCTGTACACCCTTAACATGACTTCCTGACTTCTGTACTTAATGCACTGACCAATAAAGGCAAGTGTACCAAACAACACCTCCACTACCTTGTCTACCTGTGATTCTGCCTGCACTCCAAGATCTTTTGTTCAGTAACGCTCCCCAAGACTATAAGATTAAGTGTACAAGTCCTGCCCCGATTTGCCTTACCAAAATGCAACACCTCACAGTTATCTAAATTAAATTCCACAGCCCATCAGCCCAACTGATCAAAGTCCTGTTGCGCTTTGGGGTAACCACTTTCACTGTCTACTGCACAACCAATACCTCCTACATTCACATCTAAGTCATTTACATAAATGACAAAAAGCAGTGGACCCAGCACTGATCCTTGTGACACACGACTGGGCAGAGGCCTCTGCAAAAACACTCCACCATGACCATCTCCTCTCACCCTTACCCCCCCCCCAAAAAAAAAGTCTAAAATTAATGATGTTCTGCAACCTGTTTATTGTGTAACCAAAATACTGTTCAGTATAGTAAAATAGTTGTATTTGCTGAGGTGGTGTAATAAAAATAATCTTTTCTGCATGATGTCAGCTTTTGATACCCCAGATGATTTTGGGTATTCTCCATATTAGCAACAATTATTCTAGTCTCTGAGCTATTGGCTGAATTTTGCTGTATATATGTAATACGATATGAAATGTGCACTAAGTAAAGCCAGACTGTGCAATTACGTCCTTGTCATTTTGCTGAGCAAAATAGTGGAATATTAGAAATTTTGTCAATATTGCAAAACGTTCCCACAGGAAGAAGGGGTTCAACGTGGAAGAGATGAAGAAGAGAAGCGCAAAGAGATCACTTCTCACTTCCAGGTCACTCTAAATGATATCCAGACGCAAATGGAACAACATAATGAAAGGAATTCCAAACTGCGCCAGGAGAATATGGAACTGGCAGAGAAACTGAAGAAACTGATAGAACAGTATGAGTTGAGAGAGGAGGTAAGAAAAATAAACAGCTAAAATTATAATACTTACTGGAACAAGTGCAAATACTGGACTGAACTTATCATTAACCTTTTGTAAAATTTGACCCCTGACCAAAAATTTCTTAGCTTTTCATAAACTCATGCTTGTTTTGGGAGTTGGGTCAGTGGGAGCAGTCTCGTGATTCTTTTCACAACTGCTGTTTTCTCAATCAGAAATAGGTAACCTGGGATAGCAGTTCTCTGCTGAATTCAGAACCATGGCTAGCAATTACTGAAACTGTTACTAGTGTCAGTTCCCTAGAAATGCAGGGTTTTCAATCCCTCGCAATGTTATCCATGTATATGTTGAGCCCTTTTCATCTTGAAATTTTGTCTTAAACTCTTACGCAAGTGCAAATGGTAAAATGTAAAGTGACCATCAGTCTTTACTTGTATCTGTTCAGAAGATTATAATTTTGACTTGCAGCATAATAATAGATGATAAAGGCATGAGCTGCATATTACCTAACTATTACTGGTGGTTATCACACATTGAGGAGAAAGTGAGGTCTGCAGATGCTGGAGATCAGAGCTGGAAATGTGTTGCTGGAAAAGCGCAGCAGGTCAGGCAGCATCCAGGGAACAGGAGAATCGACGTTTCGGGCATAAGCCCTTCTTCAGGCTTATGCCCGAAACGTCGATTCTCCTGTTCCCTGGATGCTGCCTGACCTGCTGCGCTTTTCCAGCAACACATTTCCAGCGGTTATCACACATTGCCTTGTGCATTATCTGTTCCCTTCCTGGTTTAAAAATTTAAGCATTGAATACAAAGAAGCCATTTTTCATTCTTTGCTGTTTCCAGGCTGTAGGATCTAGTTAGTCCACTCCCTTATGCCCTGTAAACTGTAAAGTTAGATTGTCTTGTCTTCGAATTGCTTGATGAAAACCAGCAAATAAGAGGATAAAGAACTTTTGTTGGAATGGTTACCAATTTTCACGGCAGTTGTCTGCATGTTATGCAAATGTTTCTTAGCTAGGTTTACCTCCTTCATTTTGTATAACTATATATGTAGAGTGTAAAATCAAGTTTACACAAGATGGCCCAACTTGTGTCAACACAATTAGATTGCCAGCTTGAGTTGGAAATACTCCAGGACGTGTCAGTGGAAATAAGAAGTGGATGGAGAGTGAGGTCACTGCACTGGAGAGTGAAGTGGGACGATATAGACAAGGTAGGCCCAGTGGTGAAAGATGGCACCTGAGGATCAGTGACTTCTTCATTGATTGGGTCTGGGGCTGGCAGTGACAGGAAGGCATCACAGCAGCATTGAAATGGGCACACTGTTCCTCAGTGTGGTGGAGGTGAATTGGCCCAGTTGGCTCAGACCTCAAACATAAATGGGCTTCTCATTAAGCTACATCTTTTTGTTTTTCCTCTTATTCTTAAACTATCAAAATGGTGCCATATTCTGGTGAAGAATGAAAGAATTTCACTCTATTTGTAACTCAGCACCGTGGAGTTCGTAGTTTGAATGTCATCCAGTAAGTTTAGGCAATAGGATCCCCCCCAACAGATTAACAAACTACCAAGATTGTCTCTTTAAATTCATTCACAGTCTGCAGGCATTCAAGTTGCAGCCTGCAATACCAGCAAAAACTGCAATATATAGGGGAAAGCATGAGTGTTTTGCCATTTTAGCGAAGGAACTTACAACCCAAGCCACCTCCAGTTAAAATAATGATAGCTTTGCAGTTCCAGCATTGATGTTCACCCTGAAGTCAAAATCAGATTGCTGCTCAGTTGTGAAGCTTAACCTCATCAACCATCACTTGTGCGGTGTTCCTTCCAATCTCCACAATCATCACTTGTACCTGAAATGTCTCCATGTCTATGAGCAGCACCTGTCTGAGTGCCAAATGCAGCTTTTTGATGAAGCAGTGATGTTCTTCTTTCAATCTGGACTCCTAGACTTGTTGCTCAAGTGTCATATTTACTAAACTGGGGAGACCAAACACAGACTGGGTTACCACTTTGTGGGAAATCTCTTCAGTTCCCTAAGTATGACCCCAATCTTTTGGTAGATTGCCATTGCAGTGCATGAGCTTGCTAACGTTTCTGTCCTAGGCCTGCTGCAGTGTTTCAGTGGAGCCCAATACAAGCTGGAGGAACAGCATCTAATGTTTTGCTTAGACACTGTGCAACATTTAGTTCTTCAAATTGAGATTGTGAACTCTGTCTGCTGTTTCAATATCCCTCCCCCACCCTAACTCCCCAAAGTGTCAGTATTTTCTTTTAATGATTTAATCAGAGTTGACCTTTATTCTGTTATTAACACACCTCGTGGACCAGCGTTGCTTCTAACTTTCTTACCAGCTGAGCAGACCTCAGAGACCCCTGTGCCCTGGTGACTTCTAGAACTGGAAGTCAATACTGCTGTCAATGTGTCAATGCCAATCACCATGTGCGTAATACTGGAGAGATTTGAGGGGACATTGCCTTGGTCTAATGCTTTGTCTGTTTTCATGATCACCTCTTTTGTGCCACTTGCTGCTCCTCCTTCAACATCATAGAACCACCACAATTCCATTTTGCTTCAATTCTGAAGAATCATTGTATTCTCTGTTTCTCTGCCTGATCTGTTAAGTTTCTGTTTCCAGTAAGCTTTCAGGCAGAACAAATGAGGGTATGGTACAAGACCAATAAGCCAACATATAACAACAGTAGTTTTCTAATTTTATCTGGGAATTAGAAAAACAAGTACCTAAAGTCCAAAGAAAGTACTCAAATATAGCATTGTTTGCTCAAATGAACTATACTGATGTAGCACTGGTTTGCAATAGTATTCATGGAGCGACCAACCAGTCACAGTAGTGACATGGAAATGACATACGATGGCATTAGCATATTTGGGAACTCATCAGTTGATTTCACATCGTTATGGCTTCAATGTTTGACAAAAGTATCTGTTCACAGCATATTGACAAGGTATTTAAGCACAAAGACCTGCAGCAGCAACTCATTGACGCCAAACTCCAGCAAGCACAGGAACTGCTGAAAGATGCAGAGGAGAGGCACCAGAAAGAAAAAGAATATGTGAGTTGTTAAATTTAGTCATCTTTTGCCTCCGTCCTTCCATTCCCCAAATCCACTGGTATTTAAGAGGTTCCGGAAGGAACATATGGGAAGAGTAGAACCGAATGAGAATAATCCCACAATATTGAACAATAGCAGAGTTTCATTGATGAAGGATGGTAAAGTTGTCAGCTTCCATGAAAAATATGGTTAAAGGTGCACCATGGTCAGTCAAATTAGATGCTATTTCAGATAGGAGAGCAGAAGTCTAATTGGAGATGTTCAAGATCAGTGTTCAGGAAGTGGGTTGAAGGAGATGAAGTTATCTGTACTACTAAGGATCCTTGATTAATGCCTTGTTTCAGGAGAGGAAGGAAAGGCCAATAGTGTTTCTTCAACTAGTTTTGAAGATAATATATTTCATTTGTACTCAAGTTTGCAGACCCAGGACATGAGGGAGGGAAAATGGGAATAGCGTCAAATAGAAAAAACAGCATTTGAAAAAGGGTTTAGTTTGGACCAAGCATCACAAGTTCATATAGATATTCATTGCAATTCATCCTTTTATCTTCAATTGCAGTTGTTAAAGGAGACAGTGGAGAGCCAAAGGATGTGTGAGCTCATGAAACAGCAGGAAGTTCATCTAAAACAGCAGGTATGGTCTTTGTTGAGTATTTTTTGATATGACTAAAGGTGTTTTTAACACAATTTAGTAGACAGAAAAGCTAAAGAGAATACAGTAAATTCTTTCATTGTATCAAATGAGTAAATGTGGTGTGGATGATGAAAATTGGCAAGAGTAGAACAATGGTCATGTGCGCAATTCCCAAAAATGTATCTTGATCTATTAAATTGATGATTATGAAGGGTTAAAAACTCTATGCGCTACGTGCATCAAATGCTGAACTGCTTGTCCAGTTAAGGTAGTATTGAAGGAAAAATAAAACCACAATGCCTTTGGATGATATTTAGTTAAGTTAGATGGTTAATTAATGCAAAGGACTTGGAAAGTACCTTGACATTTGCTTTGCTATTTTGAATGTACAGCAAGTGGAAGCGTTTAATGAAGTTTCAATAACTTGGTCTCTTAGTGGCATTATTCTATGATGAGAGGTTTAAAATTTCACAAATGTTATGGTGCAAAAGAGACCGCTCAGCCCATCTTATCTGCACCGGGTCTTCAAATGAACATCATTATTTAGTATCGATCTCCTGCTTTTACCACACATCCTTTCACATGATTTCTATAAAAAGCAATGGCGAATTCTGCCCTGTCAACCCTGCAAAGTTCTCCTCAACCTGAGCTAATGGTAAAATTGTAAGAGTTTTCTCAGATTTAGTCAAGCGACAGCAGGCCTATCCAGCAGAGATAGGGACACCGTAGGATGGAGTTGCCCTAGGAGTCCTCAACATTGACTTTGGATCCCATGACGTCTTGTGGCATCAGTTCAAACATGGGCAAGGAAGCCTCTTGCTGATTACCACGTATTGCACCCCATCAGCTGATGATTCTGCTCTTCATGTTGAATACCACATGGAGGAGGCACTAAAGGTGGCAGACATGCAAAATATCTGTGCTTGGGGGAATTCCATGCCTACCAACAGAAGTTACTGGGCAGCAGTGCTACTGATCGAGTTGGCCAAGTCCCAAAGTACATTGCTGTTAGATTAGGTCTGAGGGAGGTGGTGAGGGAACCAACAAGAGGGAAAATCATACTTGTCCTCATCCTTGACAATCTGCCTGCCCGAGACATTGAGTACGACAAGCAAGTTATGCTGCAGCTTTATAGAACTTGAGTTAGGTCACACTTGGAATATTGTGTACGGTTCTGGTCACCACACTACTAGAAAGATGTGGATGCTTTGGAGAAGGTACAAAAACGGTTTACCAGGATGTTGCCTGGTATGAGGAATTTTCGCTATGAAGAAAGTTTGGCTTGACTGGATTTGTTTTCACTGGAGTGCAGGAGGTTGAGGGGCAACTGATGGAGGTTTATAAGATTGTGAATGGCATGGATAGAGTGGAAAGTATGGGGCTTTTTCCCCAATGTGGAGAGGTCAATTACTAGTGGATACAGGTTCAAGGTGCAGGGAACTTTAAAAAAGGTGTGAGATGCATATTTTTCACTCAGTGTGCTGAGTGTCTGGAATGCGCTGACAGAGGTAGTGGTGGAAGCAGACACAGTAGCAGCATTTAAGAAGCACCTGGGCAAATACATGAATATGAAGGAAATAAAGGGATACGGATCCTGTAAGTAGGTCATAAAACATAGAACTTTACAGTGCAGTACAGGCCCTTCAGCCCTCGGAGTTGCATCAACCTGTGAAATCAATCTGAAGCCCATCTATCCTACATTATTCCATTTTCATCCAATGCCCATTTAACTGCCCTTAAAGTTGGCGAGTCTATGAATGTTGCAGGCAGTATCCCTACTATTCTGAGTAAAGAAACTACCTCTGACATCTGTCCTATATCCATCACCACTCAATTTAAAGCTATGTCTCTTTATGCTAGCCATCACCACCTGAGGAAAAAGTCTCTCACTGTCCACACTATCTATCCCTCTGATTATCTTATATGTCTCAATTAAGTCACTTCTCAACCTTCTCTCTAACGAAAGCAGCATCAAGTCTCTCAGCCTTTCTTAAGACCTTCCCTCCATACCACACAACATCCTAGTAAATCTCCTCTGAACCCTTTCCAAACTTTCCACATCCTTCCTGTAATGCGGTGACCAGAGCTGTACACGATACTCCAAGTGCGACTGCACCAGAGTTTTGTACAGCTGCTGCATGACCTCGTGGCTCTGAAACTCAATCCCTCTTCCATTAAAAGCTAATGCACCGTATGCTGCCTTCACAATCCGATCAACCTGGGTGGCAACTTTCAAGGATCTATGTACTTGGACACAAAGATCTCTATGCTCAACTACACTGCCAAGAGTCTTGTCATTAGCTCAGAAGTCTTTATTCCAGTTGCTCCTTCCAGAGTGAATCGCCTCACATTTTCCGCATTACACTCCATTTGCCACCTCTCAGCCCAGCTCTGCAACCTGCATATGTTCTTCTGTAACCTGCAACATCCTTCGGCACTGCCAACAACTCCACCAAACTTAGTGTCATCCACAAATTTACTAACCCATCCTTCTATGTCCTCATCTAGGTAATTTATAAAAAGGACAAACATAAGTGGCACCAATACACTACTAGTAACTGAACTCCAAGATGAACATTTCCCATCAACCACCACCCTCTGTCATCTTTCAGCTAGCCAATTTCTGATTCAAACCGCTAAATCACCCTCAATCACCTTCCAGTAAAATGGTGGTGGAAAAGGGTTTCTAAGCCTGGTCTTGTCCGCTTTTTGTTTTCTTTCTTTTATCTTATTCTGTCTCATCTCGTTTCATTTTCTCTCTTATTTTACTTCCTCATTGTTGAAGAGCTTGGTCATGGTGAGTGAGCCCAGTGCAGAAACATGGCGGCGCCATCATTGGAGGCATGTTTGATTTCCTGGCAGTGTCTGCATCCATCACAGATTCATGGAGACAGATGCATATTTGGGTCCAGGATGAGACCCAGCTGGAACGGCAAGGTGGGCCTGAAGTGAACTTGTGGCAGTGGTGGAGTAAAGTTTTGGCCAGTGCGGTACCTAGCAGCATTGGTGGGTTCCAGCGAGGACTGTCCAGTGACGTGGGTGTTAGTGGAGGCGAGATGGCGCTGAAGCATAGCGACTCTCGTTGCAGCGCCAACACCGTGAGGAGACTTGTACCTGACCCCACCAGGCCCGTGGTCCATAGCAGAGCACTGAACAAGGACTGTAAAGTTTGACACTTTCTTTTTCTTTATTTTTCTGCCTTTATATTCTATGTTTTGGTTTATTTTTCTGTGTTTTAAGATGGCGCAGAAGAATGGTGACACTACACAACAGTTTTCATTGTATTTGGTAACAAAATCCACATGACAATAAATAAATCAAAGCATTATTTCCTGAATGTTCTACTGTTGATAATCCACCCCTCAAATGGAAACAATGATATTCATGGATCTTTGCTTGTTTGCAGGTATACTCAGTCATAATGCTAATTTTTATAAACTATATACATCCTGTGATATCAATAAGATGGATTTCTCCAAATCTCTTCTTGTCCTTTTTTCTTTCCAACACACCCCAGTATCTCCGCTTACAGTCCATTCTTTTGAGCCTTACAGGGAACAACTATTTCTTTTTAAAAAACTTACACGTGCACGTTAACTGAATGTTAATTCAGCAAAGAAAATAATTGCTACAAAATTGATGTTAATATTGAGGAAATGCTGAGACATTTTTAAGAATATTCACATGCAATAAGAAGGATCTGAGAGCCAGTTCTACTTGCAGTTCCAATGCTTTGTTTATGCAGCTTTTTTTTACTGCTTTGTATTTTATCAGCTGGCATTATACACTGGAAAGTTTGAAGAATTCCAAGCTACACTTTCAAAAAGTAATGAAGTTTTCACAACCTTCAAACAAGAGATGGAAAAGGTACAGGTTACTTTGTTGAATTTTTTAATATTTTAAATTTTGAGGGGCTGTTTAACCATCACCACCACCACTAACCCCCCTCCAAAACACCATCTGTCTTCAACATGCGTACCTTTTCCTATACACGACTAGTTCTGAATAAGGGTCACTGGACCCAAAACGTTAACTCTAATTTCTCTGCACAGATGCTGCCAGACCTGCTGAGATGTACCAGCAATTTCTGTTTTTCGGATTTCCAATACCTGCAATTCTTCTGTTTTTTATTATGTTTATTATATTTTTAAGATGAACCCAGGGCATGGATACGTGCCTAGGACTGGGATATTCTAGCCCTTACAGAAACATGGTTAAGGGAGGGACAGGACTGGCAGCTTAATGTGCCAGGGTACAAGTGCTTTAGGTGAGACAGATGGTGGAAAGAGGGGAGAGGGAATTGCATTTTTGATTAAGTTGAATACTATAGCAGTAATCAAAGATGAAATAACTGAAGGGTCATCCAGTGAGACTTTGTGGGTGGAACTAAGAAATAAGAAGGGAATGGCAACGTTATTGGGGTTGTACTAGGCCCCCAAATAGTCAATGGGACTTAGAGGAACTAATAAGCAGGGAGTTATGCAACCCACCTTCCAGAGCAGTCTATCACGTGGAATCTTATCAAAAGCCTTACTGAAATCTACCACCCTGCCCTCGTTAACCTTCGTGGTCACTTCAAAAATGAACTGTAACAAATCTGAGGCATGATCTCCCATGCACAAAGCCATGCTGACGACTCCTAATCAAATCCTGCCTTTCCAAATGCATGTATATCTTATCTCAGAATCTTTTCAAGTAACTTACTCATCACAGATGTTAAGCTTACTTGTCTATAGTTCCCAGGCTTTCCTTTGCAGCCCTTCTTGAATAAAGGCACAGCATTCACTACCCTCCAGTCTTCTGGGACCTCACCGATGGCTAACGACAATGCAAAGATATCAGCCAGGGCCCCGGTGCAATTTCTTCTCTAACCCCTTGCCATGTTCTTGGATATACCTGGTCAGGCAAGGAGATTTATCCTCCCTCTTACGTTCTAAACATCCAACACCACTTCTACTGTGATATGGACTGTCCAAGATATTAGCACTAACTTCCCCAAGTTCCCACGTCTTTGTCTTTCTCCATGGTAAACACAGAGGAGACATATCAATCGAAAACCTCGCCCATTTCCTGCGGTTCTACACATAAATGTCCACTTCTGTCCTGGAGGGGCTCTATTCTCTCCCTAGTTATTCTTTTTCCTTTAATATACTTAAACTACCTCTTTGGATTCACCCATTTCTTCTCAGCCAAGACTAGCTCGTGTCTACTTTTCGCCCTCCTGATTTCCTCCTTCAGTGAACTCCTGTATTCCCTGTATACCTCCACGGAATCCTTTGATCCCAGCTGCCTGTACCTGAGTCAATTCTCCTTTTTTCTGATCAAAGCCTCAATATCTCATGTCATTCAGGGTTCCCTATTCCTGCCAACCTTGCCCTTCATCCTCACAGGAACATATAAAGCCCTTGAACCACTGTTAAAGGCCTCTCACTTGCCAGAGGTCCTTTTGTCTGTAAACAAATTACTCCAATCAACCCCTGCAAGGTCCTGTCCAATTCCATCACAATTCATCTTGCCCAAATTTAGAACTTGAACCTGTAGACCAGTTTTGTCCCTCTTTATAACTATTTTAAAATTAGCAGAACTATAGTCACTGGTCCCAAAGTGCTCCCCTACTGTTCCCTGCCTTGTTTCCCAAGAATAGGTCACGTTTTGCCCCTTCCCAAGTAGGATCCTCTATATATTGCTCGAGGAATCTTTTCTGAATGCACTTAACAAATACCACCTTATCTAAGCCCTTAATGCTCTGGCAATCCCAGTCTATATTAGGAAAATTAAAATCCGCTGACAAACTGGATACAAAATTGGCTAAATGGTAGAAAGCAGAGGGTAATGGTGGAAGGTTGCTTGTCGGACTGGAGGCCTTTGACTAGTGGAGTGCCTCTGGGGTCAGTGCTGGGCACATTGCTGTTTAGTTATCCATCCATGGCATGATTAGTAAGTTTGCAGATGACACTAAAATACGAGGTTTTGTGGACATTGAGGGAAGTTATCAGAAATTGCAGCAGGACCTTGTCATCTGGGGAAATGGGCTGAGAAGTGGCCAATGGAGTTTAACATAGATAAGTGTGAAGTCTTACATTTTGGAAAGTCAAATCAAAGTAGGAGTTTCATAGTGAATGGTAGGCCTTAAGGAGTGTAGTGGAACAGTGGGATCTTGGAGTTCAGGTTCACAGTTCTCTGAAAGTGGAGTTACAGGTGGGTAGGGCAGTGAAGGTGGTTTTTGGAGCACAGGCCTTCATCAGTCAGGGCATTGAGTATAAAAGTTGGGAAGTCATGTTGCATGACGTTGATGAGGCTGCACTTGGAGTATTTGGTCACCTTGTTATAGGAAGAATATTATTAAATTGGAAAGAGTGCAGAAGAAATTTACAAAGATGTTGCCTGGACTTCATGGCCTGAGTTATAGGGAGAGGTTGGACAAGCTAGGATCTTTCTGTTCAGAGCATAGGCGACTCAGGGAGGACCTTAGAGGCGTATAAGATCATGACAGGCATGGACAGGGTGAATGCAGTCAGTTTTTGTCCCAGGATTAGGGAATCAAGGACTAGAGGGTATCAGTTTAAGGTTAGAGGGGAAAGAATAAAAGGGAACCTGAGGGTGGTATGCATATGAAATGAGCTGCCAATGGAACTGGTTGAGGTGGGTACATTAACAACATTTAAAAGGCATTTGGACAAATACATGGATAGGAAAGGATTTGAAGAATATGGGCCAAGTGCAGGGAAATGGGGTTAGTGTGGATGGACATTTTGGTCAGCATGGCCCAGTTTGAGCCAAAGTGCCTGGTTCAGTGCTGTAGGACTCTGATTATGTGTGTACTCGATTCGTCACCTTATTTACTTTCCCAAAGCCCCTTTGAATTCTGAACATGCTTAATCTTTTAACACGCCTGTAAAATACCCTGGAATGTTTTATTAATAGTTAGCCACCTGTGTTTGATCATGTAAATTTTTCCAAGTGTTTCAGGCCCAAGAGGACTTTGGTGAATTGTAATATCTCTATTCACACCCTGGCTGAAATTCACTGACTGGGCTCAGACTTGGATTTGAATCTAGAAATCTTTTAGTTTGTCATCGTAGGATTCTGTTTTTATGTTCTGAATTAAGTTGATATTTATTACTTAGTGCTAATGTAAAGAAAAATGGCAAATGCTTGTTGATAAAATTCACCAGACTGATTACTGCAATTTAGTATCAACATGCAAGACACCCCTCTCACCTGTGAGAGCAAGAAAATTGAACAATATAGCAATTTTAACCTGCTTTACATGGAATCACAGCTTCCAGCTTAATGCTCCACATTATTAATGTACAGTATTTCAACACTTGTGTACATTCTCATTTATAAAACTTTTTTCCCACTTTCTTTCAATCAGATGACAAAAAAGATCAAAAAGCTGGAAAAAGAGACCACCATGTATCGTACCAGATGGGAAAGTAGCAATAAAGCATTGCTGGATATGGCAGAGGAGGTTGGTCATTCATTATTTCCAGTTTGAGCTAATCTGTTAAATACTTGTTCAGTCTTAATTTTCTACGATTGACTTTGTGTAATTCTTAGTGTATTGCTTTTTTTGGGTGGGGGGTAAGAATTTTTACTTGTAGCTCAAATTATACAGCCAAACTGATGGAACGTGTCTCTTCATTTGTAGCATCTGCATTTAAAATCAGCCAGACAAATGTCATAGACATTTATAGCTTAGGTAGAGGCCACATTGCTGATTGGCCCACGCTGCTTTCCAGTCAGCACCTCGTTGGATCCCTATCACCTTCTAAGCTTATTTCTTTCAAGTGCCCAACCAATTAGGACAAAAACTCAGTTTGGCTTCCACCAGCACCACTTAATTCCTGGCCTCATTACAGTTTTGAATAAAAGAGCTGAACTCCAGAGTTGAGGTCAGAGCGATCATCCTTTATGCTGAATTGGCATTCAACTGTATGTGTCCTCATGTAGTCCTTGCAACACTGATTGTTGGAGGTCAGTTATCTAAGCTCCAGGACAACTATGCCAGAATTCCTGAAGGTAGTCCTTGTCCCAACCACCTTCAGCTGCTTCACCAATGACCTTCCTTTCATCATGATATTAAAACTTAAGATATTTGCAGATTGTACAATCTTCAGCACCATTCATGACTTTTTAAATACTGACTTCTCTAAAACAGGAAACTGTTGAGGTCAAAACATTGAAGATTTTCAAGAAAGATGTAGGTATAGTTCTTAGGACAAAAGGGATCAAAGGAAATGGAGCGAAAACAGGAATAGTGTACTGAGTTGGATGATCGACTATGATCATAATAGCGGTGCAGGCTTGAAGAGCTGAATGGCGTACACCTACAATACAGCAACATCCGCAATATTCTGTTTCGGTGCATCAATTTTTGCCCACGCGTCAGTCTTGAACTGATAGTTGACCTTTAATACATGTTCTACTTAAGTTCCAGGCAGTTACTGTTTCCAACAAGAGAAAAATCAACATTGCCTTGATGTTCAGTGACATTGCCATCACTGAATCTATGCCATCAGAATTCTGGAGGTTTACATTGAACAGAGCTGAACTGGACCAATCACATAAATACTGTGTTTACAAGAGCAGACAGGGACAAGGGCTTCTGTCATAATCCATCTCTTGACTCCACAAAAGCAGTCCTCTATCTTCAAGGCATGCTTCAGGAGTGTGGCATAGGAATACTGTCCACGTGCCAGGATGAGTTTACATTAGTAACACTCAGGGAGCTAATGCCATCCAAAAGAAGACAGCCAGCTTTTTAAAATTAATTTGTGGAATCTGGACATCCCTGGTTAGTTGGCGTTTATTGTCCTTCTCAAGTTGCTTTTGAAGATGATGGCAAGCTGCCTTCTTGAACCTGTGTAGTCTACCTGCTATGGGTTGGTCCACAGTATCCCGGTATAGGAAATTCCAGGATTTTGAACCAGCTTCAGTGAAGGAATGGCAATACATTTCCAAGTCAGGATGGAGAGTGGCTTGGAGAGGAACTTGCAGGTGGTGGTGTTCCCATGTTTGTGATCTGATCTCATTTGATTTATTGTCACGTCCCAAAGTATAGTGAGAAACTTTGTTTACAGCAGTACAGGTAGATCATAATCAGGAACGTACAGTGAAAAGAAAAACTTGGACAGAGGCATATAGGTCATAATGCACAAGATGTGTGCTAGGCAAGATCAATATTAATAAGATCAGCTTATTTCAAGGTAGAGAGTCCAATTACCTCAGCCTAATAATGGCAGGAAAGAAGTTATTCCTGAACTGCTGGGGTGTGTGTGTGTGTGTGTGTGTTAGGATGGGTCTTTGAGGTTGGCAGCTTTCCAGTGACACGGAACCTTGTAAGTGGAGTTCATGGATGGAAGGTCCAGGGCAGAGTGGTTGCCAAACCAGGCCATTATGCACCCAGGCAGTATGCTTTCTGTGGTGCATCTGTAGAAGTCAGTGAGGGTTCTTAAAGGCATTCAAAATTTCCTGAACTGCCTGAGGAAGAAGAGGCATTGTTATGCCGCCTTGACCGTTGCATCTATGTGATCTATCCAGGGCAAGCTGTCAGTTATTGTCATTCCTAGGAACTTGAAGCATTCCACCTTCTCATCTTCTGCCCAACTGATGCAGAGATAGAGGTTGTTATCATTACACCACGTTGCCAAGGCCTCACACCACCACTCTGTGTGAAGAACCTACCTCTGACATTTCCCCTAAACCTTCCTCCAATCATCTGAAAATTATGTCCCCTCGTGATGGCCATTTCTGCAATGGGGAAAAGGTCTCTGGCCATTCACTCTATCTATGCCTCTCATTATCATGTACACCTGTCTCGTCACCTCTCATCCTTCTTTGCTCCAAGAGAAAATCCCTAGCTCCGTCAACCTTTCTTCATAAGACATGCCCTTAAGTCCAGGCAGCATCCTGGTAAATCTCCTCCGCATCCTCTCTAAAGCTTCCCATTCTTCCTGTAATGAGGTGACCAGAACTGAACACAATATTCCAAGTGTGGTCCAACCAGGGCTTTGTAGAGCTGTAACATAACCTCGCAGCTCTTAAACTCAATCCCCCTGCAAATGAAAGCCAACACACTATACGCCTTCCTCACAACCCTATCAACCTAGGTGGCAACTTTGAGGGATCTATGGATTTGGACACGAAGATCCCTCTGTTTCTCTACACTGCCAAGAATCCTGCCTTTAACCCTGTAATCTGCATTCAAATTTGACCTTCCAAAATGAATCACTTCACACTTTTCCAGGTTGAACTCCATCTGTCACTTGTCAATCCAGCTCTGCATCTTGTCAATGTCCCTTTACAAACTACAACAGCCCTCCACACTATCCACAACTCCTCCAACCTTTATATCATCGGCAAACTTACTAACCCACCCTCCCACTACTTCTTCCAGGTCATTTGTAAAAATCACAAAGAGCAGAGGTTCCAGAAGCTCCAGACTGAATTATTTTCCATCTACTACCACCCTCTGGCTTCAATAGGCCAGCCAATTCTGTACCCAGACTGCCAAATTTGTAGCCATTGTGGCAGGTTTAGTTGTGTTTCTGGTCAGTGGTAACCCCAAAGATGTTTTGGAATTGGGGAATTCAGCGATAGTAACACCATTGAATGACAAGGGGTGGTGGTTAGATTGTCTCTTATTGGAGATGTTCATTGTCTGGTATTTGTGTGGCATAAATATTACTTGCCATTCGTCAAACCAAGCCTGGTGTTTGTCCAGATCTTGATGCATTTGAACATAGGCTGCTTCAGTATTTGAGGAGTTGTGAATCTTGCTGAACATTGTGCAATTGTGCGTGAACATCCCCACTTATAGCCTTATGATGGAGGGAAGGTCATAGATGAAACAGCTCAGGTGGTTGGGTCTAGGACACCACTCTGAAGTACTCTTAGAGGTGTCCTGGAGTTGACATGAATGACCTCGAACAACCATGACCATCTTCCTATGTGCCAGGTATGTCTCCAACCAGCAGAGAGTTTGCCCTCATACCCATTGATTCCCATTTTGCTAGCCCTCTTGGTTGGAACCCCATTTGCCACCACCAACATTTGAACCCCTCACCATTGACACTCTGTGTACAGTCTATAAGATGTACTGCAGTAACTCACCAATAACACATTCCAGACCTATGACCACTACCAGCTAAAAGGGTAAGGAAACCAGATATATGGGAACACCCCTGCCTACAAATTCCTCTCCAAGCCACTCACCATCTTGACCTGGAAATATATCACTGTTTTGTCATTGTCATTAGGCCAAAATCCTGGAAGTTCCTCATTAATATCATTGTAGTGTTTCCTACACTCTAAGGACTGCAGTTCAAGAAACTTAACTCACCCCTGCAATTTCAAGGGGAATTAGGGTTGGGCAATAAATGCTGGATTAGCCAATGACGCCCAGACCCTGTGAACAATTTTTTTAAAAGTAGAATTGGTGGTAGAATAGGCCTAACAGATTCCCATTACAATGTAATATAGGAGCAACAGCCATGGAAATCTAGGAATGTTCAGGACAGGACAAAAAACAAATGAGCTTTTAACTGGTACAAATGGAGCAAATCAACAGCAGCCCCAGTGGAGCTAAGAACGTGCATGGAGGGATCTTAAAGTAAATTTGTGTATCAAGGGGAAGGTGATAACTCTGGAAAGAGTAGAAACAAAGGCAGCAGTCTATGCGTGGAGCTGGAGGATTTGTCATGGTGTTAAATTATAACTTCAAATCTGTCTTCACTTTTGATGTAGGTACAGGATTCATGAAGAGGGGCTTTGGTTCTTGAGCAGTTTGACATAAGAAATGACTAGGTACTGGAGATTTGTGTGGCCTTAAAAAATGGGAGGAAGAAGGCTGTTTGTGCAGCTGGACCCTGTTCAATGGTGATCAGTAATGGGATCTCTTATTGTTCATGATGTATGTAAACAATACAGAAGAAAATGTACTGGGATGATAAGTTTACAGATGACATGAAGATTGGCTGGATGGTTGGTAAAGAAGGTGGTCTTGGGTTATAGGGAAATGTAAGTGGATTGGCCAGATTGGGCAGATCCTCCATCAGATATGCCAGTAGCAAATGGTATTTATCCTTGATAGGTAAGGAGTACTCAGTGAATGCCATGAGATTGGGAAGCTTAGACAGACATTGGATCTTGGGGTGCTTGTCCATTAATCCCTGAAGATGGTTGACAGAT
The DNA here is from genome assembly GCF_004010195.1 of Chiloscyllium plagiosum. Classification (NCBI taxonomy): domain Eukaryota; kingdom Metazoa; phylum Chordata; class Chondrichthyes; order Orectolobiformes; family Hemiscylliidae; genus Chiloscyllium; species Chiloscyllium plagiosum. Next base: position 48,111,109 of record NC_057738.1, read on the forward strand.
GGGATGCTTGTCTATATCAGCTGTGGCATAGGTTATAAGAATAGGGAGGTTATATTCTAGCTCTGCGGGACTTTGGCTAGGCTATAGCTGTACAATTCTAGTCGCTGCACTATTAAAGGGATGTGATTACATTGGAGGGGTGCAGAGGAGATTCATCACAATGTTGCCTGTGACAGAGCAGGTTAGCAATGGAGAGAGGCTGGAGAAACGTAGATTGCTTACTTTGGAGCAGAGAGGACAGAGAAACTGATTAGGATATATTGGATTAAGGGGAATCAATAGTGTGAATAGGAAACAGCTGTACCCATTAGTTGAAGGGTCAGTAACAAGTTGGCTTCAATTTACAGTGAGAGGCAGGAGGTTTAGAGAGGATTTGAGGCAAACACTTACACTCAGAGTGTAGTGGGAATCTGGAATGATTGCTTAGGAATGTGGGAGAGGCTGGAAACCTCTCAACCTTTAAAATGTTCTTGAATGAGCACTTGAAATATCACTGTATTCAAAGCAATGGACCAAATATTCAAAGTGAAAAGTGGGATTAAAGTAAATTTGGGGTAGTTTTTTTGTTGTTGTTGAGGTGGGATGAGCACTTGAAATATCATAACATTCAAGTCTATGGGCCAAGTGCTGGAATATGTGACTATAGTGTTTTGTTAGGCTTGAAGGGCCAAATAGCCTGTTCTGCACTTTGTGATTCTATGACTCTACATATAACAAATATTCACTCTCTCCACCTCCAATGCTCAGTAGCAGCAGTATGTGCCGTTACAGATGCAGTGTTGAAATTCGCTAAGGCTCTTTGGATACCACCTTCCAAGCCCACAAACCCTTATCTAGAAGGGCGAGGGCAGCAGGTACATGGGAAACCACCTGCAAGTTCCCCTCCAGGTCACTCCACCATTCTGACTTAGAAATATTTTGCTGTTTCTTCAGTATCATTGGGTCAGAATGCTTGAACATCTCCATTCCCACACCCTCGACAGCCCTGTGGGTATACCCACAGACTGCTATGGTTCAAGAAGGCAGCTCACCACCACCTTCTCAATGGTAGTTAGGTGTGGGAATCAAATTCTGGCCCAGCCAGTGACACCCACATTCCATGAATGAATAAAATAAACATACCTAGGGATGGTGATGGAGAAAACTAGGACATTAGCTGTAAAGTATGATTAATTGAGTGTGACTGTCAGACTGTCAATCTCAATGATTACATCAGTGTTCACTGAGGAAAGGGACATGATGAATGTTGAGATTAGAGATAGGAGTTTGCTTGCTCTGGATCATGCTGACATAAGGAGGGAAGATGTGTTGGATAGGCTAAAGGATATTAAGGCAGACAAATCCCCAGGACTGGATGGGATCTATCCCAGGTTGCTGATGGAGGCGAGAGGGGAAATAGCTGGGGCCCTGACTGATATTCAAAGTTTGTGAGAAGATTTGTAGCTCGGATGCTCGTTGTTGTGGTTCTGTTCGCCGAGCTGGGAATTTGTGTTGCAGATGTTTCGTCCCCTGTCTAGGTGACATCCTCAGTGCTTGGGAGCCTCCTGTGAAGCGCTTCAGTGATCTTTCCTCCGGCATTTGTAGTGGTTTGAATCTGCCGCTTCCGGTTGTCAGTTCCAGCTGTCCGCTGCAGTGGTCGGTATATTGGGTCAAGGTCGATGTGCTTATTGATTTGAATCTGTGGATGAGTGCCATGCCTCTAGGAATTCCCTGGCTGTTTTCTTTTTGGCTTGTCCTATAATAGTAGTGTTGTCCCAGTCGAATTCATGTTGCTTGTCATCTGCGTGTGTGGCTACTAAGGATAGCTGATCGTGTCGTTTCGTGGCTAATTGGTGTCTAGCGGATTCAAACCACTACAAATGCCGGAGGAAAGATCACAGAAGCGCTTCACAGGAGGCTCCCAAACCTAGACAGGGGACGAAACGTCTGCAACACAAATTCCCAGCTCGGCGAACAGAACCACAACCCTGACTGATATCTTTGTGGTATCCTTAAACGCTGGTGAGGTGACGGAGGACTGGCAGGTTGCTATTGTTGTCCCCCTGTACAAGAAGGGTACTAGGGATATTCCAGATAACTACAGACCAGTGAGCCTGACGTTAGTGGTGGGAAGGTTGCTGGAGAAGGTACTGAGGGATAAAATCTATTATATTTTGAAAAGAATGGGCTTATCAGTGATAGGCAACATTTGTTTTGTGCAGGGGGGATCGTGCCTTACCAACTTAGAGTTCTTTGAGGAAGTAACCAAGTTGATAGATGAAGGAAGGCATGTAGCTGTCACATACATGGACTTTAGTAAGGTGCTTGCTAAGGTTCCCCATGGTAAACTAATGGAGAAAGTGAAGTCCCATGTGTGCAGGGTGTTCTAGCTAGGTGAATAAAGAACTGGTTGAGCAACAGGAGACAGAGTAGTAGTCAAAGTGAGTTTCTCAAAACTGAGAAAGGTGACCAGTGGTGTTCTGCAGGGATCAGTGCTGGGGCGACTGTTGTGGATCTGGAAGAGGGCATTGTTGGTCTGATCAGTAAATTTGCAGATGACACAAAGATTGGTGGAGTAGCAGAAAGCACTGGGGACTGTAAAAGAATACAGGAGACTATGGATAGACTGGAGAGTTGGGCTGAAAAGTGGCAGATGGAGTTCAATCCAGGTAAATGTGAGGTGATGCATTTTGGGAAGTCTAATTCTAGAGCAAACTATACTGTAAACGGAAGAGCCTTGGGAAAAGTTGATGAGCAGAGAGATCTGGGCGTTCAGGTCTATTGTACCCTGCAGGTGGCTGCACAGGTGGATAGAGTAGTCAAGAAGGCATATGGTATGTTGCCTTAATCAGACAGGGTATTGAATATAAGAGCTGGCAGGTCCTGTTAAAATTGTACAAGGTTTGACTGCATTTAGAATACTGTGTACAGTTCTGGTCGCCACATTACCAAAAGGATGTGGGCGCTTTGGAGAGGGTTCAGAGAAGGTTTACGAGGATTTTGCCTGGTATGGAAGGTGCTAGCCATGAAGAGAGGTTGAGTAGGTTAGGATTGTTTTCATTAGAAAAAAGGAGATTGGGGATGACCTGATCGAGGTCTACAAAATCATGAAGGTTATAAACAGAGTGGATAGAGACAAGCTGTTTCCCAGGGTGAAGGATTCAATAACAAGAGGTCATACTTTAAAGGTGAGAGGGGGAAAAGTTTAAGGGGGATACACGTGGAAAGTACTTTAGTCGGAGGGTGGTAGTTGCCTGGAACGCATTGCCAGCAGAAATAATAGAGGCAATCACGGTAGATTCATTTTAAGGTGCGTCTCAACAGATGCATGAGGAGGTGGGGAGCAGTGGGATACAGATGTTAAGAATTGGGTCATAGGTTTAGACAGTGGATTTAGATAGACACAGGCTTGGAGGGCCGAAGGGCTTACCCCTGGGCTGTAAACTTTCTTTATTCTAATGCTAATTTCATCTGCGATAGTTCACACAATTTTGCTACCAGTCCTAGATATTAAAAAGAAGGGAGGGTGTGTCTTTGTCATTTCCAGTGTGTAGGTTGATTCTAGGTAATGCATCTGGTTTTATTTTGGAGTTCCATATGGGCTAGACAGGGTAAGGATGGCAGATTTTCTTCCTAAAGAGCATAAGTGAGCCAGACTTGTTTTTACAATAAGCTGGTAGTTTTATGGTTGCCATGATTGAGACTGGCTTTTATCTACAAGCTACTGCAGTGAGATTTGAACTCGCAACCCAGAGCTTTAGTTGCTGCCTCTAGATTGCTAGTCCAAATTATTCTGTATGCTACCTGCCTTGAGGCTATTGTGTGTAAAATCAAAACTGGGTTGAAATATGGGACCTTGATCATTGTAACAGTGGCCTGGGACAATTTATTGGTATTGCAGTAGGTTATTTTTGTTTCTCTTCATCCTCCTCTTTGAGGCATGGAGTACATATGAGTTATGTGGAAATGATCTTTTACTGCCCAGAAGTAGCAAACCCTACCCTCTTTTGCAATATTTTTTTACACAGCAGCATAGTTTTATTTACCTGCCTTTTTAATGTTAAACCTAGAAAACCCTGCGTGACAAGGAATTTGAAAGCCTTCAGGTAAAGATTCAGCGCTTGGAGAAATTGTGTCGTGCTCTTCAGACTGAAAGGAATGATCTGAACAAAAAAGTTCATGACCTCAGTGTTCAGTCAACTCCACAAGATGGCAACAGCAAAGAGATTGGGGAAAAGGAAGAAGATATGCAATCCGTAAATAAAGTTTCCCCAGATAATCAAAGCAAAGATTACACTGCCGATGTTTCTGCAAAGGCTGATTGCCCAGCTCAAGAGACTCTGCACTCAACTGAAGTTTGTGTTTGTGTTACCAAGGAGGTACAGCCACCCATGTTTACACATAGTCAAGTGGAAACTAACATTGAAGCTTGTAGCATTCAGTCTGAAGTATTACCATCCAGCAGCTCTGTGGAGTAACTTATTGCCCCTGTAGGGAGGGAGAATATGAACAGAAGGGCACATCTAAATATTGCTGTAGTCCAAAATCCCATGTACTAACTGAAAGCACTATGGTTCATAAAGCTCAGATTTCTATGTTTTGGATGAAAGTATTATTCATTAATTAGTGACATAATAAGTTAGTTATCTTGAAGGTTTAATGACGGTCAGAATCTGTTTTACCAGATAAATGAGAATTTTAAGTGAGGGAAAAGTGTTGGATTGCTTGTATGCAAGAAAGGAAGTGATCCGAAAAGATTAGAGACTTCATGAAAGAAGATAACCCAATTGGAAATTCAGACCATTTTTCCTGGCAAAGTTTTAGAAGTCTATTTATACAGTTCATAAGATGATTGCAATTTGTTGCCCTCTGTTATGTAAGTAATTGTTATGACCTTTGGAGGGCATGAGCTGCCCTTCAGTTCCTTTCATTTTATTAATCCCTTTTACCAACTGCAGTTGATCTGTTAACTTGCTGTTCTCAATCACTGGTGTTGCTCCTCAATCAATTAGAAGGCATGCAAGTGAAATGGCAAAACTTGGCTTCTTCCCCCCCCATTTAATGGTATGGTAGTGGAAGTGAACCTGGCAGAATGACAGGGAAGGAGGAAGAGTATGAATTGAATCTGTCTCTCAAATTTACCAACTGCTGCATTGTACTTTTTAAAATTAACTTTGCAGCTGATCACGTTTGAGTTGCAAAATATACTTTGATGGGGGGCTTAAGAAGAATAAATAGCTTGGGGCATGTCTGTTGAAAGATACTTTGCTGAGACAAATGTGATTCAATATTAAATTTAATAGTGAAGTTGGACATACCACTGTCAAAAAGCCTTTGAGGGCATGTTCTTTGCTAATCAAACTTTGTATGAAGAAGTAAAACAGCTCCATAATCAAAACATGTTTTTAAAATCATCTTTACACTTGGCCTTTTTCTTGCATTCACATAAGCTTGTTTCCATATACTTCATGCAATATCCTTTTTAGATGAGGGTTCAAACAAGACTTTTTTTTAAATGACAGTCTCGATATGTCTCAAGTAAAATCTCTGTCTGAACTTTTTAATGCAGATTTTTTTCTGTGAAGTTTATAATTCCAAATATTGCCCATATGGATAGTGCTTATGACATTGACTTTTTGAAAGACCTGATTAGTGATAATTGATGTAGCCATACAATGCTGATAAACCTGTGACCATTTCATAGAATTGTGTAATGATATTTTCCATATACGATCTTCAATTTGTTCTGAAGCTTCCATTGTTAAAGATTTTTGTTTTGAGAACCTTTATCACTGATGTATGGTGTTGGTTTTCCCTTGTAACCACAATATTGGCTACCAAAGAAAATCTTTCATAATACTTGGCATCCAAAGTGCTAGTAACTGAATTGTAGAGGATTGTGATGCAAAATCTCTTACATTGCACAAACTTGAGTTATTTCATTATATTGAAGAAATGCTGGATCTTTTGGAGTTTCTCTATGATTGTCTAGGAATTAATTTTGAAATTTCCTTTAACAGATCCTCTTTCACACACACACATTGGTGCTGTTGGATTATTTGCTGTTAAAGTTTGATATGTTTACCAATAAGTTTTGGATAGTTTGGGCCTATTTCATATCATTCTAACCTTTTAACATTTTGTGGATTGATGCAATTTGAAATCTCCAGACGATTGAACAGAAGTTCCAGGGAATCTTAAAGAAAATACCAGAATCTTCACTTTACTGTCAAAGCATAAATGAACTTCTCTCAGGAAGTAATAACTCTTTTCCATCTAATGAGAAGTGCTATAACTTTTCATTTCCCCTCAGGTTTCTCAATGTGTTCCTGTCATTTTGCGTGGAATGGGGAGGATAAAGTTGCATCAGTGCTTTCTACCCGCAGATAATACTGCTATGTAAACATACTGTAACACAGATCTACTACAGTTAGGTGTGATTAATGAGCTCAGTAGTTTTACAAAATTCTTTAAGAATTTGATTCAGCATGTGTTGAAATCATGTCAATGTTTGGGTTCCCCTTCAAAGGGATAAAACAACCAAAACTGTCAAGAAAGTAAAGATCGAAAGAGAGAGAACCTATTTCTTTAGCACTGTGTTTTTAAAGAACTTGGTTCCATGGTCCGGTTTAATGGTCAGAGTGGAATACAATTACAGAGAAATTAAACATGATACTTGGCAGTGATCATTTCAGCCTGTATATTATCATTCATTAAATGATCTTACACGATTTCAAAATGTTATAAAACATGTCCCAAGTATTATGAAAATTAATTAGAATGGGAAATTATGTTGAAAAAAAACAATTTCAGTCAAACAGCAATTTAAGAAATACTAACCTAATAATGCATTATCAAGTTGGAAAGTAGATGGAATGCAGTGCCAAGATTTTGATATTTATGCATATTTTCAATGTATATTTCATCAGAATCAGTCATCACATTGTAATGTAAGAATGCATGCTACTTAGTCCACTCCTTGTAAGGTACCTGGTGTATATTTGTATGTATGATGTGTATGTATGCAGTTACTTTGTACCATGTGTGCGTGTTACAATTGAACAATTACAATTCACTTTTTTCGCAGTGTTACCATTAACCTAAAACTGGTCCATTCAGTCATGACAAAATCTCTCGTATCATTCCAACCACTATCATTAGTATATTATGTCTGTGTTATCTGACGGGCGAAATCAGTATAGTGTGTGTACCATTCAATCAGTCCATAGAATTGGAATGTTTCCTCCTCTCAAGAACCAAAACACAATGCTGAACATTATAATTTTCAATAAATTTATTTGAGAACATTGTATTGCCATCTGTGCTAATCACCTCCCAATTACCTTCACACTGTGATAAATTAATAACTGCACAGTCTTGATATTTTCCTTGAATGTTGCCATAAAAATTCAAATGCAATTTGCTTAACATAAATGAATGATAATGTGTTTAGGTTATGTGAAACTCAATTTCTTTGCATTGAGCATAACCAAGTGTGGAACAAAGATGGTTTATTTAACCATTGCTGATCAGTCCATTATCCCTGCATGAACCAGAACCTGAGTTGTCCCTTCCCAAAAAGGATTAATCGAACCGAATTAAAAGTAGTATTTCATCCTGTATCATACTGCATGTCTGTGACCCTTTGCTCATTAAAAGATTCATCAGCAAGCAATAGAAATTCACTGCCGAGATGTTGCTTAATATTCATATGAACAGAGACTTAATTACAAAAATAACTGCAATGTGGTGTATCATTTTGATTTTTTAACTAATCTTTGGAATATTGTCCCTGAGAGTATATAGGTATAAGTTTTGCTTAGATTTTAGTTCACCAATCTAATGTGTAGAAAAGGTAGAGCATGCAACTAATCTTGACCTTTTAAATGGATTGTCACATTTGCTTCAGAAAATGAACATCTCCAATAATTGATTTCATCAGAGTCATATTTTGCATTTTGATTCATTTAAATTTGAGTTTTGTGGTTCTCGGCATTTGTTTCATTTGTTGCCTGTCCCTATTTGAATTGTGAATATGCCTTTAAATGTATGAGTTTGCTGAGCTAATTCAGGGCACTGAATCAACTGCCTCAGTATGGATTACAGTTTCATTCCGATCACATCTGGTAAAAGACACCCTTCCATTCACTTATGAAAGTTAGTTTGTTTTAAGTAGTCATTCTTTTTCCTCTGGTCACAAAATGATAAAATTTATTGAATTTACCTTTAATTACTTTTCATGATAGAATTTGACTTGTGCATCACTGAATTGCACATCCAGTACTAGAATTATTACACCACTGTAATCACATGAGAAAACGAACCTTGAAGCAAAATGATATCCATCCTAAGGTTTTTGAGATCAAAGAGAATTTACATCAAACCATTTATCAGATGTTCTCTGTACAAGACCTTTTTAAAAACAAAAGCCTGAACGATGTAAGGGTTTCTGGGCTTTATTGAGATAGGTGAAGCTGATTTTAAAATGCACTAAATACAGCTGTCTCTGTATTAATAATGTTTTCCTTAAGTTACTAAAGCATGAGAGTTGGAAGGATACTTTGTTATTTAATTTTGGCAGATTACAGTTTTGTGTTGAGGAATCCGTACAATATTTTGAAATAAGACCATTGTGCCAGTTTGTCGAGGAAAATGATTTAACTTTTGACGATTTGCTCCTTTCTCAGATATTGTCTGGGAAAAATAGGAATCCCAGCATTCCAGTTGTAAACAAAGACTTATAGATGGAAATGAATATTTAGAATAGATAACTGTTCACAATGTAATTTCTTTCCCAGTAGGATCAATATGATCAAGGAGCATCCAAGGAGCTTCGAAATCGACGTTTCGGCCTTTTGCCCAAAACGTTGATTTCGAAGCTCCTTGGATACTGCCTGAACTGCTGTGCTCTTCCAGCAGCACTAATCCAGAATCTGGTTTCCAGCATCTGCAGTCACTGTTTTTACCTCAATATGATCAGGGCTTGTCCTAGACACTGCAAGGGTTTTGAAGCAAGCACTTGACCAAATGCAACATACTTCTGATATTTCATAAATGTCGTAATTGTACCAGCTGCCTCCACCTCTGGCAGCTAGTTCCATGCACGCACCACCCTCTATGAAAAAGCTGCCCTCAAGTCCCTTTTAAATCTTTCCTCTTTTGCCATAAATCTATGCCCTCTAGTTTTGGACTCCCCTACCCTGGAAAAAAGATCTTAGCTATTTACCCTATCTGTGCCCCTTATAATTTTATAAACCTCTCCACCTCTGCTCCACAGAAAAAAGCCCCAGCCTATTAGATAAGCACATGGATGATTTTGGGATAGTGTAGGGGGACAAGCTGAGAATAGTTCACAGGTTGGTGCAATGTGAAGAATCGAAGGGCCTGTTCTGCGCTGTATTGTTCTATGTTCTGTTGAGCCTGTCCCTATAGCTCAAATCCTTCAATGCTGGCAACATCCTTGTAAATAGTTCTGAACCCATTCCAGTTTAACAGCATATTTTGCATGCAATACAGTATACCTAAAACAGCCTCACTAATGTCCTATACAGTTGCAACATGACATCGCAACCCCTATACTCAGTGTACTGATACAAAACCTCCCCCTGTAACTTGAGGTTTTAACTTCATCACATAGTCCTTCAAGTTCGGCTTTGATGCTTAGAATGAAATGCTTTTTATGAAATAATAATGGAATGTAAGTGCACCATCGGCAAGAACAATTAATTCAATTGATGTAATTTATGCCTGACCACAATAAGGAAATAACTGCAATGGCTGTCAGATCAATTTGAGAAGAGAGTTTAAAGGCTGTAGAATCATAGAGAGGAGTTGTGACAATCAGATCAGCCAGCCATTATTTTGTCAAATGGCAGAGCAATTGAGGGTCAAATGGCTTACTCCTAATTGCGTTCTCATGATAATGTAGAGAACCTTAGTTTTTGACCACATCCCTGAAGATGGCTAGACAGTTACATAAAATTGTCAGAAAGGCACATGGGATCCTGCCTTTAATAGCACAGGTTATAAGAGCAGTATGCTGCAGCTATGTAAACACTAGTTAAGCTGCAGCTTTAATGCTGTGTACAGTTCTGGTCGCCACGCTGACTTCCCTAGTGCAAATGTGTTGTTCCTAAAGAGATTTACACTGATGTTGGTAGGCCTGGAGGAATTTAGTTATTAAAAAAAGATTGTCTAAGGGCTGTTTTCTTCACGAGAGAAGACTGGGGGAAAATCTAATTGAAGTATCTAAAAATAAGGGATTTGGATAGAGTGGATCAGAAGGCTCAAGTTCCCTTGGTTGAGAGGGGTCCGTAACCGAGATGCGTAGATTTATGCTAAGACTTCGGTGGGAGCATTCTTCTCACCCAGAAGGTGGTGGGAATCTGGATCACACTGCCTCAAAGGGTGAAAATCCTCATTTAAGGAAAATACTTGGGCATCTACTTTCTATTCTAGAATGTGCGGTTAGGCTAGAAGGTTCCTTGTCAGCAAGCATGGACACAGTGGGCCAAATGATCATCTTCCTGTTGCATATTTCTATGAATCTATCCTGTTAGAAGTTTAATTTTCTTAGCTACCCTAAAGAGTTTGTTTTTTTGCCCCAAGGTGATCGCAAATAATCTACACAGTGCTAATTGTAATAATCCTATTTTCTCAAAACAATTGCATGTATTCTTAAGGATAGAATTAGTTATTTGAAATATTTTGTAGAAACCAGAAACATAATTGATGGCAATTCAACTTTTATAAGTTCCATTATCTTCTGGTGTACATGAAAATCAATATAGTGTCAGTCAACACTTGAAGTTGTATCAATGTTGAGCTTGATGTACTTGCAATGTTGAAACATTAACTATTTCATGATGCACTAAGATAATTTGGCCTTTAATCTGTAATATAGAATCCAATAAAGGTGTATCTCATCACTTGTTTGTTATTTATTTTATTTATTGTCATATGTATCTAGAAAGGTACAGTAAAAGTGTCACCACAGTACAGTATCATTTGAGTTACAAAAAGTGTAAAAATAATAAAAATAAAATGGTATTGCTGAGTGGAAGGGGAACCAGGTTGTACTCTGAAAGAAACTGTTGTTATTTCAATTCATTTTACTGTTCCTCATGCTACAGAAATCTTCAAGATCCTTCTCATTCCCAAATCCATAAAAGTATTCTTCCAGTCACCTAGCCCTCTATGGCATAAGGATGAGTACCTGAGATTAATGTTTACAGTTCCTGCAGTTGTTATCTGTGAATTATCATGACTCCAAATTGATATGGTTGTCCACAGCAAGAAATGCCTTCCTTAAGGGGGGGCAGCTGAAGGAAAAAGTAGAAATGCAAGACTGATAATTACCCCTGTACTCACAGTTGGTTTGAATCTGAAATAGAGTTCAAAGCTCCCCAATTGTATCTGTGTGACTTTAATAAACATGGCCATGATTCACCTCGGTGGAAACATTGGGAATAACCAATACAAATGCAGCGAGAGCATGTTCACTGTGGCCTCATTATAACAACTCCCCTCTACCAATGACGTATGCAATGTCACATGGAGTCATCCTAAATCAGAGCATTGGCACCTGCTGGATTATGGCATTACACAGGTCAGAGGTCTGGGATTGAATTTTCTCAAAGTTTTTTCAATTTTGGTGAGTTTCTTGTAGGGCTTTTCTCAGTGAGGTCCTGTGAGTTATGCAGTTCTCCATGACTCACCTCATTAAGCATGCACCACAGCTTTACACTTACATATTATTGTGCACTCACTGCTACCAGAACCTCCTGGGTTTTCCGCTGTTGGGGCCACATTGAAATTCCCAGCTCTGCACCAGATCAATTACTGCCATCCAAGACTAACCTTTCACACTTGTGTGAAGAATTGCCTCACAGATGGTTGACGTTCCTCATCCAGAACTGTGTTCAGGTGACTCAAGCGGATGGATCAAAGACAGTCTGTGTGAGTCCAGTGAAACTAGGGGGATGGGAGGGTGAGGGGGACCAGGATGGCAGTGTTGCAGTAAGGACGTTTCTATAGTGCTATTTTAAGTTTTAAATTAGATTGCATTTATAATCAATTCCTTTCTTTATCAGGTTCTTGATTGTCCTTTGCTGAATTGTAAAAATATCCAATCCTCAGATATATGATGATTTCTGGCCACCAAGTCTTTTCTTTTTTTTTAGATTAGATTAGATTAGATTACAGTGTGGAAACAGGCCCTTCGGCCCAACAAGTCCACACCGACCCGCCGAAGCGCAACCCATCCATACCCCTACATTTATCCCTTACCTAACACTACGGGCAATTTAGCATAGCCAATTCACCTGACCTGCACATCTTTGGACTGAGAGGGGAAACCGGAGCAGACACAGGGAGAACGTGCAAACTCCACACAGTCAGTCGCCTGAGGCGGGAATTGAACCTGGGTCTCTGGCGCTGTGAGGCAGCAGTGCTAACCACTGTGCCACCGTGCCGCCCGATGGCGCAGTGCTTTAACTTCGTTTGCCAATCATGGTTGACAGATTGTAATCGGGTTTTTGCATCTTGAATGAATGTACTTTCTCGATTTGTGACTTGGACTTCCATAATTTTCCTTATTAAAATTTAACTCCCTTGCTTCAGAATGAAGTCCACACTTTCAAACATTGCGTAAAATTCTATCATATGAAGGTTACTCTTTCTTAAAGGCTCTTTAACAACAAAAGTATTTATTAGTTATTTCTCATTACCCAATACTAGATCTAAAATAGCTGTATCCTGAACACACAGCTCTGGAAAACTATACCTAACACGTTCCAGAAACTCATTCTCCACAGTATTAGTGCTCAACTAGAATGTGGTTGACACCACATGCTTCTCTCATCTGATTAATAGAGTCACAGAGGTCACAGCACAGAAAAAGGCCCTTTAGCCTATCAAATCTGTGGTGGTCAAAAACAACCGTCTAACAATTTTATTCCCATTTTCCAGACTTAGTCCATAACCTTGTATACTTTGGCATCGCAAGTGCACATCTAAACACTACTTAAATGTTATGATTTGGAGATGCCGGTGTTGGACTGGGATGTAAAAGTTTAAAAATCACACAACACCAGGTTATAGTCCAACAGGTTTAATTGGAAGTACACTAGCTTTCGGAGCGACGCTCCTTCATCAGGTGATAGTGGAGGGTTCGATTGTAACACAGAATTTATAGCAAAAATTTAGTGTGATGTAACTGAAATTATACATTGAAAAATTGTCTGTTGAGCCTTTCATCTGTTAGAATACAGTGATAGTTTCACTTCTTTCATGTGTAAATCACAAAACCTTATTTTTTAAAGTTGCATTGTTGGGTTAGCTGTTAACAATGGTGATAGCTAGACAATATGTTGAAGGTGTTGGCCCTCTGTGTTCTCTGTCCATGCCATTGTTTAGATTGATTCTAATCTAAAAAGTGAGATAATGGAGTTTTACATAAATTAGTGCAGTTTTTGAGCACAGAGTTCTACATGAATGCATGCAGTTTTTGAGCAAAGTACAATGTAACTCTGCAAGTACAAATTCACCACACAAAATATATGTGTGCATGTGGGTCTTTGTCTGTCTGTGTGTCTGTCTGGGGTGGGGGTTGAGTGTGAGAATGTGTGTGTGTGTGTGTGTGTGTGTGTGTGTGTGTAGTGAGTGCAGAGTGTCTTAAGTCTGTGAGGGCCTGCATATGGGAGTGTCTCTCTCTATAAGGGTGTGTGTGGGTGTCTGTGTGTACCTGTGTCCATGTGTATGTGAGAGTGTGTGTGTGTAGTGCAATGGTGATCACCTGTAATGTGACATGAACACAAGGTCCTGGTTGAGGCCCTCCCTATGGGTACAGAACTTAGCTATCAGCCTCTGCTCGGCCACTTTTCTCTGCTGCCTGTCCAGAAGTCCACCTTGGAGGATGGTCACCCGAAGGTCAGAGGCTGAATGTCGTGGACCACTGAAGTGTTCCCCAACTGGGAGGGAACCCTCCTGTCTGTTGTTTGTTGGTGCCCATTCATCCGTTGTCGAAGCCTTTGCTCGGTTTTCCCAATGTACCATGCCTCTGGGCATCCTTGCCTGCAACGTATAAGATAGACAACATTGACTGAGTCACATGAGTACCTGCCATGTACAAGGTGGAAGGTGTTCCCACCCGTAATAGTGGTATCTATGTCCATGATCTGACACATCTTGCAGCGTCCACCGTGACAGGGTTGTATGGAGTTGTTCTGAGAGCCGGGCAGTTTGCTACGAACAATGATCTGTTTGAGGTTTGGCAGTTGTTTAAAGGCAAGTAGTGGAGGTGTGGGGAAGGTCTTGGTGAGGTGCTCATCCTCATTGATAATGTGTTGCAGGTCATGAAGAACATCGCGTAATTTTTCACCTCCTGGGAAGTACTGAACAACGAAGGGTACTCTGTCAGTTGCAGCACGTATCTGTCTCCTGAGGAGGTCATTACGGTTCCTTGCTGTGGCACGTCGGAACTGGCGGTCGATGAGTTGAGCATCGTACCCCGTTCTTGTGAGGGCATCCTTGAGTACTTCCAGGTGTCTGTCACGTTCCTCCTTATCTGAGCAGATCCGGTGTATGCGTAGGGCTTGTCCATAGGGAATGGCTGTTTTAATATGTTTTGGGTGGAAGCTGGAGAAGTGTAGCATTGTGAGGTTGTCTGTGGGTTTGCAGTAGAGTGTGGTGCTGAGGTGTCCATCCTTGATGGAGACGCATGTGTCCAAAAATGAGACAGTCGAGAGTAGTCCATGGTGAGTTTGATGGTGGGATGAAACTTGTTGATGTCACTCTGTAGTTTTATCAGTGACTCCTCGCCATGGGTCCAGAGGAAGAAAATGTCGTCGATGTATCTGGTGTACAATGTTGGTTGGAGATCCTGCATAGAGAAGAAGTTTTGTTCAAACCTGTGCATAAAAATGTTGGCATATTGGGGTGCAAATTTGGTCCCCATGGCTGTTCTGTGTGTCTGGATGAAGAACTGGTTGTCAAAGATGTGATCAAGGATAAAGCGGATGAGTTGTAGAATGGTGTTTGGAGACTGGCAGTTGTTGGTGTTGAGTACTGAGGCTGTTGCTGCGAAGCCATTCTTGTGGGGGATGCTGGTCTAGAGTGCGGAAACGGCCATTGTGACGAGGAATGTTCCCGGTTCGACTGGTCTGTGGGTGCTGAGTTTCTGTAAGAAATCCATAGTGTCGCGACAGAACCCTACTTAAATGTTCTGAGGGTTTCTGCCTTTACCACCTTTATAGGCAGGAAGTTCCAGATTCCCAGCACCCTCTGAGCAAAAATTATTTCCTCGTCACCTCTAAAACTCCTGCCCCTTTGCTTACACCATGCCCCCAATCTTGATAACTTTATCAAGGGATAAGGTCTGTTCCTGCCAACTCTATCATGTTGCAGTTGTATAAGACTCTGGTGCGGCCGCATCTGGAGTATTGTGTGCAGTTTTGGTCGCCATACTATAGGAAGGATGTGGAGACACTGGAACGGGTGCAGAGGAGGTTTACCAGGATGTTGCCTGTTATGGTAGGGAGATCGTATGAGGAAAGACTGAGGCACTTGGAGCTGTTTTCATTGGAGAAAAGAAGGTTTAGGGGTGACTTGATAGAGGTGTACAAGATGATTAGGGGTTTAGATAGGGTCGACAGTGAGAATCTTTTCCCACGTATGGAGTCAGCTATTACAAGGGGCATAGCTTTAGCACCCGGAGGAAACCCACGCAGACACGGGGAGAATGTGCAAACTCCACACAGTCGGTCACCTAAGGCGGGAATTGAACCCGGGTCTCTGGCGCTGTGAGGCAGCAGTGCTGTGCCACCATGCTGCCCTTTAGGACAGATGTTAGGGGTAGATTCTTTACTCAGCGAGTAGCAGTGGTGGACTCTCCCTCTTTATGGGCAATTAAACGGGCATTGGATAGGCATATGGCGGATAGTGGGCTCGTGTAGGTTAGGTGGGCTTGGATCGGCGCAACATTGAGGGACAAAGGGCCTGTACTGCGCTGTATTTTTCTATGTTTTATCTATGCCCCTTGTAATTTTATACATTTCAACCTTCTCTGTTCCAAGGAAAACAACCCCAATCTGTCCAATGTCTCCTCTTCATTGAAACTTCCAACCGAGGCAACATCCTGATAAACCTCTGCACTCTCTCCAGTGCAATCACATCCTTCCTAAAATACGGATTCCTGAATTGAGCACAATATTCCAGCTGTGGCCTAACCAATGTTTTATTCAGTTTCAGCATCACCTCTCTGTTCTTAAACTTTATGCTTTAGCTAATAAAGGCAAGTATCCCAAATGCCCTTTTAACTATTTTATGAACCTGTCCTGGCATCTTATGGAACCTGTGTATATGTACAACCAGGTCCCTCTGATCCTCGTGCTTCCCTGGGTCCTCCTATTCATTCTGTTTTCCTTTCCTTTGTTTGTCCTGACTAAGTGCATCATCTCATATTTATCCAGATTTAATTCATTAGCCACTGATCACCTCATCTGACCAGCTTATCTATAATCCTGTACTCTAAGGTTACACTTGCCACGTTTTACCATTTGTTCATTATCATTTGTAAACTCACTGATCAGCTCTCCTACAATTCAAGTGTAAGTTGTTTGTATATACCATACACAGCAAGGGCACAAACACTGATGTCTGTCCAATCCCATTGGATACAGCCTTCCAGTCACAAAAACGTTCCTCTATCATCACCATTTGCTTTGTCACTCAACCAATTCTGAACCTAATTCGCCACATTTCTTTGGATTCCATGGGCTCTTACCTTTACCATCAATTTCACATGTGGGACCTAATCAAAATGTTTGACCTTACTCCCAAATATCTGTCTGCCAGCTTAAAGCCAGAAGTCAGGAGTTCGATAGAATACTCCCCACTGGCCTGGATCAGTGCAGCTTCAACAACCTTCAAGAAGCTTTTGATGTATGTGGCTCTGACAGAGTTAATACAGAGGAGTGCCTTAAGCATCATCCACTATAATGATGTCATATGGAGGTATGAGCAGAGATCATATCTTTGAAATCCCGGTTTAGGATTTCAAAAGAAATGAGACCAAACATCTGGTCTCCCTCAAAAGTCTCTGTAACAATGTCTATTACATCAATGTAACCTGCAACTAGTTCCTAACATAGAATAAACTATATCTTGTTAACTATGAAAGATTCTTCTAGTTAGACCGTAAGTGGTTTTCCTCAACACCACTCACCCTGCAGTTTCCTACAAGATGATGGTGACAGCGACCTTTATCATGAGCAGCAGCTCATACGGTGCAATAAACTGAAGGGTCACTGGACTCAAAATATTATCTCTGCTTTTTCTCCACAGGTGCTGCCAGACCTGAATTTCTCTAGCACTTGCTGTCTTTGTTTCAGATTTCCAGCATCCACTGTTCTTTGTTTTACTTGGTGAGATCTTTAGACTCCGTTTGAAGTCATCTGCACATACAGCACAGCCAACAACAAGGAGGGACCTGATGATTTTAAGCACTCTACAGAAGAGAGAAGTGATTGCTGGGCCTCTTGCTGAGATAGTTGTATCATCGATAGTCACAGCCAAGGTGCTGGAAGACTGGAGGTTGGCAAACGTGGTGGCACTGTTTAAGAAGTGCGGTAAAGACAAGCCAGGGAATTGTAGGCCAGTGAGCCTGACGGTGGTGGGCAAGTTGTTGGAGGGAATCCTAAGGGACAGGATGTACATGTATGTGGAAAGGCAAGGACTGATTAGGGATAGTCAACATGACTTTGTGCATGAGAAATCATGTCTCACAAACTTGATTGAGTTTTTTGAAGAAGTAACAAAGAAGATTGATGAGGGCAGAGCAGTAGATGTGATCTATATGTAAAGCGTTCGACAAGGTTCCCTATGGGAGACTCATTAGCAAGGTTAGATCTCTCAGAATACAGGGAGAACTAGCCATTTGGATACAGAACTGGCTCAAAGGTAGAAGACAGAGGGTGGTGGTGGAGGGTTGTTTTTCAGATTGGAGGCCTGTGACCAGTGGAGTTCCACAAGGATTGGTGCTGGGTCCACTACTTCTTGTCATTTACATAAATGATTTGGATATGAGCATAAGAGGTACAGTTAGTAAGTTTGGAGGTATAGTGGACAGCGAAGAAGGTTACCTCAGATTACAACAGGATCTTGACCAGATGGGCCAATGGGCTGAGACGTGGCAGATGGAGTTTAATTCAGATAAATGTGAGGTGCTACATTTTGGGAAAGCAAATCTTAGCAGGACTTATACACCTAATGGTAAGGTCCTTGGGAGTGTTGCTGAACAAAGAGACCTTGGAGTGCAGGTTCATAGCTCCTTGAAAGTGGAGTTACAGGTAGATAGGATAGTGAAGAAGGTGTTTGGTATGCTTTCCTTTATTGGTCAGAGTACTGAGTACAGGAGTTGGGTAGTCATGGTGTGGTTGTACAGGACATTGGTTAGGCCACTGTTGGAATATTGCATGCAACTCTGATCTTCCTATCGGAAAGATGTTGTGAAACTTGAAATGTTCAGAAAAGATTTACAAGGATGTTGCCAGGGCTGGAGGATTTGAGCTATAGGGAGAGGCTGAACAGGCTGGGGCTGTTTTCCCTGGAGTGGTGGAGGTTGAGGGGAGACCTTTATAGAGGTTTACAAAATCATGAGGGACATGGATAGGATAAATAGACAAAGCCTTTTTCCTGGGGTCGGGGAGTCTAGAACTAGAGGGCATAGGTTTAGGGTGAGAGGGGAAAGATATAAAAGAGACCTAAGGGGTAACTTTTTCACACCGAGGATGGTACGTGTATGGAATGAGCTGCCAAAAGAAGGGGTGGAGGCTTGTATAATTGCAACATTTAAAAGGTATTTGGATAGGTATATGAAGGGGAAGGGTTTGGAGGGATATGGGCCGGGTGCTGGCAGGTGGGACTAGACTGGGTTGGGATATCTGGTTGGCATGGACGGGTTGGCCCGAAGGGTCTGTTTCCATGCTGTACGTCTCTATGTGGAAATCCTCAACAAGGAAGCATACTCCAGTGCATGACTAAAAACATTTCAGATCTGATAAAGGAGGCATTGCAACAGGATAGTTAGCAATTCACTGGACACTCAGAATTAGTAACTCTAAACTGCATCACAAGTTTATGGTTTGTCTGAGTCGCCCCACATTTTCTCAGGTGAGACAACAGAATCCATAGCTCCAGGAGCAAATCTTAAAATCCCTGGTATGCCAGAGTAAATTTTAAAACAGCGCTGGAAAAGCAAGGAGTTTAAAATTTTCTTATGGCTCAGGTCAAGTGTTGCCACATGAGGTAGAAACAGAAGTAATGGCCACGAAAGAAAAAAATATCTGAGATTGCAATTCCCAGGACATCGTGAAACCAGTAAATAAACTGATGATGTTGAGCAAATTTAAAGTCTAAGCAGACCTAGTCTAATGAGGAAAGAAAGTTTGAAAAACTTTACAAGCTATGAAAAAGGTGGGTGATCTTTCATGAGTTAAAGGTGGAATCATTTACTTAAACTGCAAGTAATGTGAATTGTTAAGTCAACTATAGTTAAAATGCAACTCATTTACTAAAGTTACAAGGAGCAGGGTCCCTACAATAAAGCAATGATAAATCCTGCAAATCGTGGGAATCGACCATTTTGACCACAACCCCTTCTGTGCAGCAGTGAAGTGCAGCGAAACTTCGATTACTGCAAAATAAAACAATTTCAACTCACCAAAATACTACTCAAATAAGGAAGATATGCATCAGGAATAATATTAACAGGAAGCCTTAATTTTAGAGATGAGCCAAATAGAACACTGAACTGGATATCATACAGATAAAGAATAACTTCCAAATTAGATCATGGAATCACTACAGTGTGGAAACAGGCCGTTCAGTCCAACAAGTCCACACCGACCTGCCAAAGAATAACCCACCCAAACCCATTCCCCTACTACTCTATTTTTACCCCAGACTAATGCACGTAACCTACACATCCCTGAACACTACGGCCAAACCACCTGACTTGCACATCTTTGGATTGTGGGGGGAAACCGGAGCACCCAGAGGAAACCCACTCAGGCACAGGGAGAATGTGCAATCTCCACACGGACAGTTGCCCAAGGTGGAAATCAAACCCGGATCCCTGGCATTGTGAGGCAACAGTGCTAACCACTGAGCCACCATGCCACCCCAGATCAGTGCTAAATCAGAAGCTGAACAAGTAATGCAATTCTATACACAATTAGGGTGATAACTAATGTGGTTATAGCTCACTATTTTTTAAAAGATACTGAAAACCTTTGACAATTATTCCAAACTCAGAGCTAATCAAAGTTTGATAGAAGGGCACCAATATTCTGGGGGGTAGGTTTGTTAGCACTCTTCGGGGGGGTTCTCTCGCGCCGGGGGGCTTTAAACTAATTTGGCAGGGGGATGGGATCCGGACTTGTAGTACAGCAAGTAGGCTAGCTGTTTGTCAGGATGTCCAAGAATGTAAGGAGGCTGTGAAGAAGGTAGCACTGACAGGGAATACTTGTGGACACAGAGATGGGTTCAAGTGTGTATACTTCAACGCAAGGAGTATCAGAAATAAGGTGGGTGAACTTAAGGCGTGGATCGGTACTTGGGACTACGATGTTGTGGCCATCACGGAAACGTGGATAGAAGAGGGACAGGAATGGTTGTTGGATGTTACAGTTACAGATGTTTCAGTAAGATTAGGGAGGGTTTTAAAAAAGGAGGGGGG
>NC_057738.1:48133948-48137007 GCF_004010195.1 Chiloscyllium plagiosum
CTTAGGTATGATGCAGAGCTGGGCTGAGGAGTGGCAGATGGAGTTCAATCCTGCCAAGTGTGAGGTTGTCCATTTTGGAAGAACAAATAAGAATGCGGAATTCAGGGTTAATGGTAGGGTTCTTAGTCAGGTGGAGGAACAGAGGGATCTTGGGGTCTATGTACATAGATCTTTGGAGGTTGCCACTCAGGTGGATAGAGTTTGTAAGAAGGTCTATGGAGTATTATCGTTCATTAGCAGAGGGATTGAATTCAAGAGTCTTGAAGTGATGTTGCAACTGTACAGGACTTTGGTTAGGCCGCATTTGGAGTACTGTGTGCAGTTCTGGTCGCCTCACTTTAGGAAAGATGTGGAAGCTTTGGAGGGGGTGCAGAGAAGATTTACCAGGATGTTGCCTGGAATGGAGAGGAAGTCGTACGAGGATCGGTTGAGAGTTCTCGGCCTTTTCTCGTTGGAACGGCGAAGGATGAGGGGTGACTTGATCGAGGTTTATAAGATGATCAGAGGAATAGATAGAGTAGACAGTCAGAAACGTTTTCCCCGGGTGCAACAGAGTTTTACAAGGGGACATAAATTTAAGGTGAAGGGTGGAAGGGTTTGGGGAGATGTCAGGGGTGGGTTCTTTACCCAGAGAGTGGTGGGGGCATGGAATGCTCTGCCTGTGGGAGTGGTAGAGTCAGAATCTTTGGTGACCTTTAAGCGGCAATTGGATAGGTACATGGATGGGTGCTTAAGCTAGGACAAATGTTCGGCACAACATCGTGGGCCGAAGGGCCTGTTCTGTGCTGTATTGTTCTATGTTCTATATTCTAATGGGATGTATTAGAAGAGTTCAGCATCCAGTGGAATCCATAGTTGATTTTATTAATATTCTCTGCAGATTTATTAAGAAAGCAACTTTGGTGATTTCAAGATGGAATTCATCAGATGGAATTGTTGAAAGAATTACTGATAAGCCTTTATTAGGTTTATTAAGTAATAAGTCAGGAAACACCAGGTTATATCCAGTAAGTATATTTGAGATCGTTTGTCAGGAGCCGCGCTCTGAAATTTTGTAATTTAAATAAACCTGTTGGACTATAACCTGGTGTCATGTGACTTCAGATTTTGTCCACTCCAGTCCAACACTGGCACATCCACATCATAGATTTATTAAGTATAACATAAAAATGGTAAGCGAGAGCAAGAAAGGACACTGAACCACAGGATAATTGCTCTGGAGACATTGTAATAGGCAACAAAGAAATGGTGGAGGAATTGAATAGATATTTTACATCAATTCATCATGATGGAAGACATCAGTAGCATGCCAGAACTGAGAGAGCCAAGGAGCAGAGGTCAGTAAGGGCAAATTACTGCAGATGATGCGATCTGTACTGAAAACAACAAATGCGAGAGATCACAGTGAGTCAGGCGGAGAAAACAAGCTAATGTTTCAAGTCTAGATGACTCTTCATCAGAATGAGTGTAGTGGCTATCACTAAGAAGTAGTTGCTGTGGAAGCTGAAAGGTCTGAAGGTGGATAAATCACCTGGACCAGGTGGACTACACCCCAGAGCTCGAAAAGGGAGAGCAAAGGAGATTGTAGGGTTATTGATGGTGATTGTTCAGGAATAACTGGAGTCAAGGAGGGTCCCAGAGGAGTGGAAAATGCCTAATGTAACACCTGTGTTGAAGAAGACAGGGAGACAAAAGATGGTAAATTATAGGCCAGTTTAGCCTGACCTTGGTTGTTGTCAACATTTGGCAGTGGCTGAAACCTGAGACACTACACATGTAGTGTCTCCCACCGGTTCTCCTCCTCTAACCAAAAATAGGACTCTTGTGTGTTGCTAAAGTAAGGCATTTCAATTGATATTTCTTGTGATTAATTAATAGTTTACTATTAGTTGTTTAATCGAATAAGATGACAGAAGTACTAGAAATTACAAGTCTTTTCCCTGGGATTGGAGATCCAGAACTAGAGGGCATAGGTTTAGGGTGAGAGGGGAAAGGTATAAAAGAGCCCTAAGGGGCAACTTTTTCACGCAGAGGGTGGTACGTGTATGGAATGAGCTGCCAGAGGATATGGTGGGGGCTGGTACAATTGCAACATTTAAGAGGCATTTGGATGGGTATATGAATAGGAAGGGTTTGGAGGGATATGGGAGAAAGTGAGGACTGCAGATGCTAGAGATCAGAGCTGAAAATGTGTTGCTGGAAAAGCGCAGCAGGTCAGAAGAAGGGTGCATGCCCGAAACGTCGATTCTCCTGCTCCTTGGATGCTGCCTGACCTGCTGCGCTTTTCCAGCGACACATTTTCAGCTTTGGAGGGATATGGGCCGGGTGCTGGCAGGTGGGACTAGATTGGGTTGGGATATCTGGTCGGCATGGACGGGTTAGACCGAAGAGTCTGTTTCCATGCTGTTCATCTCTATGAGTGTATAAATCATAAATTTGTATAAATTAATTAAATAAGTAGAGATGGCTGGACAGGTGATGTGCTGTTGCTGTATGATGTGGGAGCTGGCTGATCCCATTGTGAACAGCAGTAACCACATCTGCAGTAAGTGTTGATTGCTGGAAGAACTCTGGCTCAGAGTTGATGATCTGGAATCTGAGCTTCAAACATTGCGGCACATCCGGGAGGGGGAGAGTTACCTGGACACTTTGTTTCAGGAGGCAGTCACACCTGGGAGATTAAGTAATTCACATTCAGTTAGTGATCAGGAACAACGGTGTAACTGTAAGTGAGGCAGGTAGGGGGATTCTGAGTTCAGGAGTGGAGAATCCTCAGCCCTCAACCTTGTCCAACATGAATGAGATTTTTGCTCCCTGTATGGATGAGGAAAAGGGCTGTGGACAGGATGAGCCAGCTGACCACGTCACCATGGGCAGTAGGCCATTCAAGAGGGGAGAGGTTGTTATAGGGGATTCTATAATTAGGGGGACAGATAGTATCCATTATGAGCTGGATCGGGAGTCTCACATGGTGTGTTGCTTCCTGGTGCCAGGGTGCAGGACATCAGAACGGCTTGAAAAGATAGAGCAGGAGGGGGAGGATCCAGTTGTTGTAGTCC
>NC_057738.1:48137507-48159930 GCF_004010195.1 Chiloscyllium plagiosum
TGAATGATTATGATGTGGTAGGCATCACAGAGATATGGTTGCAGGGCATTCAGGACTGGCAGTTAATCGAAAAGACAGGGAGGTGGGCAGAGGAGGCAGGGTTGCCTTGTTAGTTATGAATGAAATTAAATCTATGGCACTGATTGACATAGGGTCAGATGATGTGGAGCCTGTGTGGGTGGAGCTGAGGAACCAAAAGGCAAAAAAACCATAATGGGAGTTATGTACAGACCTCCCAGTAGTAGTCACGACCAGGGGCGCAAGATGTACCAGGAAATATAGAGGGCATGTCAGAAAGGCAATGTCACAGTGATCATGGCGGACTTCAATATGCAGGTGGACTGGGTGAATAATGTTGCCACTGGATCCAAAGAAAGGGAATTCATGGAATGCTTACAGGATGGCTTTTTGGAACAGCTTGTGATGGAGCCCACAAGGGAGCAGGCTACTCTGGACTTAGTGCTATGTAACGAGCCAGACTTTATAAAAGATGTTAAAGTCAGGGAACACTTAAAAGGCAGCGATCGCAATATGGTAGAGTTCAGTCTGCAGTTTGAAAGAGAGAAGGCAAAATTGGATGTAATGGTGTTATAGTTAAATAAAGGTAATTACAGGGGCATGAGAAAGGAACTGACGAAAATTGACTGGAAGCAGAGCCTAGTGGGGAAGACTATAGAGCAATAAAGACAAGAGTTTCTGAGTGTAATTCAGAACACAGTACAGAGGTACATCCCCAAGAAAAGAAAGATTATCCGCAGGGAGGTTAGACAGCCATGGCTGATGAAGGAAGTCAGGAAATGTATCACAGAAAAAGAGAGAGCCTATAAAGGGGCCAAGAGCACTGGGAAATCAGAAGATTGGGAAGACTACAAAAACAAACAGAGGATAACACAGAGAGAAATAAGGAAGGAGAAGATCAAATATGAAGATAAGCTGGACAGTAATATTAGAAATGATAGTAAAAGTTTCTTTCAATACATAAGGAACAAGTGAGAGGCAAAATTAGAGATTGGACCACTCCAAATTGATGCAGGAAGGCTAGTGACGGGAGATAAGGAAATAGCTGAAGAACCTAGTAAATACTTTATGTCAGTCTTCACAGTGGAAGACATGAGTAATATCCCAACAATTAAGGAGAGGCAAGGGGCAGAGTTGAGTATGGTAGCCATTATAAAAGAGCAAGTACTTGAAAAGCTAAAAGGTCTAAAAATTGATAAATCTCCTGGCCTGGATGGGCTACATCCTAGAGTTGAGGGATGTGACTGAAGAAATAGTGGAGGTGTTGGTTGTAATCTTTCAAAAATCGCTGGAGTCAGGGAAAGTCCCAGATGATTGGAAAATCGCTGTTGTAACCCTCTTGGTCAAGAAAGGATCAAGACAAAAGATTGAAAATTACAGGCCGATTAGCCTAACCTCGGGTTATAGGTAAAATTCTAGAATCCATCGTTAAGGATGAGATTTCTAAATTCTTGGAAGTGCAGGGTTGGATTAGAACAAGTCAACATGGGTTTAGTAAGGGAGGTCATGCCTGACAAACCTGTTAGAATTCTTTGAAGAGGTAACAAGTAGGTTAGACCAGGGAAACCCAGTAGATGTTATCTACCTAGACTTCCAAAAGGCCTTTGATAAGGTGCCTCACGGGAAGCTGCTGAGTAAGGTGAGGGCCCATGGTGTTCGAGGTGAGCTACTGGCATGGGTTGAGGATTGGCTGTCTAACAGAAGGCAGAGTGTTGGGATTGCAGGTTCTTTTTTGGATTGGTAGCTAGTGACAAGTGGGGGTCACGCAGGGCTCAGTGTTG
Organism: Chiloscyllium plagiosum; assembly: GCF_004010195.1. Classification (NCBI taxonomy): domain Eukaryota; kingdom Metazoa; phylum Chordata; class Chondrichthyes; order Orectolobiformes; family Hemiscylliidae; genus Chiloscyllium; species Chiloscyllium plagiosum. The sequence goes on from NC_057738.1 coordinate 48,139,307, forward strand.
GGGCCGCAGCCTGTCCACTTTATATATTAATGATCTGGATGAAGGGACTGGGGGTATTTTGGCAAAGTCCGCCGATGATACTAAGTTAAGTGAACAGGCAGGTAGTACTGAGGAGGTGGGGAGGCTGCAGAAAGATTTAAGGAGAAAGTGAGGGCTGCAGATGCTGGAGATCAGAGCTGAAAATGTGTTGCTGGAAAAGCGCAGCAGGTCAGGCAGCATCCAAGGAACAGGAGAATCGACGTTTCGGGCATAAGCCCTTCTTCAGGATTTAGACAGTTTAGAAAGATTTAGACAGTTTGGGAGAGTGGCCCGAGAAATGGCTGATGAAATTCAATGTGAGCAAATGCGAGGTCTTGCACTTTGGAAAAACGAACACAGGCATGGACTACTTTCTAAATGGTGAGAAAATTCATAAAGCCAAAGTACAAAGGGATCTGGGAGTGTTAGTCCAGGATTCTCTAAATGTTGAAAGCAAATATAATGTTGTCATTTATCTCAAGTGGGTTGGAATGTAAAAGCAGTGACGTGCTACTGAGACTTGATAAAGCTCTACTTAGGCCCCATTTGGAATACTGTGTCTAGTTTTGGACCCTACACCTCAGCAACGACCTATTGGCACTGGAGCGTGTCCAACGGAGATTCACACGGATGATCCCTGGAATGGTAGACCTGAATGTCTGAGGATCCTGGGATTGCATTCATTAGAGTTTAGAAGCTTGAGGGGAGATCTAATAGAAATTTGCAAGATAATTCATGGCTTAGAAAGGGTGGACGCTGGGAAATTGTTTCCAAAAGGTGGGGATACTAGGACCCATGGGCACAGCATTAGAATTACAGAGGGTCAATTTAGAACAGAAGTGAGGAGACATTTTATCAGCCAGAAAGTGGTGGGCCTGTGGAATTCATTGCCACAGAGCGCAATGGGGGCTGGGTCATTAAATGTCTTCAAGGCAGAGATTGATAAATTCTTAATCTCGCAAGGAATTAAGGGATACGGAGAAAGTGCAGGTAAGTGGCATTGAAATGCCCATCAGCCATGATTGAATGGCAGAGTGGACTCGATGGGCCGAATGGCCTTACTTCCACTCCTATTTCTTATGGTCTTAAGATTTTGAAATCTGTTACTAAGTATGAGATTGCTGAGTACTTAGAAGTGCATGGTAAAACAAGGCTGAATCAGCACAGCTTCGTCAAAGGAAGGTTATGCCTGATAACTTTGTTCAAATTCTTTTGAGGCAGTAATCAGCAAGTCAGACAAAAGAAAACCAGTGGATGTGATCTGTTTGGATTTCCAGAAGGCCTTTGACAAGGTGCCACACAGAATAAATAAGATTAGAACCCCTGGTGTTAGGGGAAAGGTAATGACATGGATAAAGGATTGGCTCACTGGCAGGTGGCAGAAAGAGTGAATAAAAGGGTCTTTTTTAAGATGGTAGCCAGTGATTAGTAGAGTTCTGCAGGAGTCAATGTTGGGACCACAACTTTTTACATTACAGGTGAAATCCCAGAAGATTGGAGAATAGCTAATGTTCTGTGTTTTAAGAAAGGCAACGGGGTAATCCAGTAAATTACAGGCCAGTGAGCCTTACATCAATGGTAGGGAACATTTCCTTGAAGATTCTTAGGGATAGAATTTACTCAGGTTAGCAAAAGAATGGACTTATTGGGGATAGTCAGCCAAGCTTTGTATTGGGGAGGGCTCGTCTCACAAACTTGATTGAGTTTTTTGAGGAAATGATGAAGGTGATTGATGAGGGTAAGACAGTGGACATTGTCTACGTGAACTTTAGTAAAGCATTTAACAAGTTCTGTCATGGTTGGCTGGACCAGAAGAATAAGTCACATGGGATCCATGGTAAGTTGGCAAGGTGGCTACGAAATTGGCTTGGTGATAGGAGACAGAGGCTCGTTTTAGAGGGATATTTTTCCAGTGATGTTCTGCAAGGATCAGTGGTGGGATCTCTGTTGTTTGTAAAATATATAAATGACTTAGATGAAAATGTAGGTAGTTTGATTAGTAACTTTGCAGATGACACAAAGTTGGTGGAGTTGTGAATAGTGAGGAAGATTGTCAAAGGATACAGCAGGATATAGATCAGGTGGAAAGTTGAGCGAAGAAATGGTAGATAGAGTTTAATCCAGCCAAGTGTGAGGTAATGTATTTTAGGAGGTTAAATGCAAAAGGAAAGTATTTAGTTAATGGCAGGAATCTCATTGATATTGAGGGGGATCTTGGGATCCAAGCCCCCAAGCCTATAGCTCCCTGAAAGTGGCAACACAAGTGGGTAAGGTGGTAAAGAAATTGTACAGCATATCTTCCTTAAACAGTCAGGGCATTGAGTATTAAAGTTGGCCCTTTTGTGTTGCAGCTGAATAAGACTTCAGTTAAGGTCATATTTGGAGTGTTGTGTGCAGTTCTTGTCACCACACTATAGGAAGGGTTTGCAAGCTTTAGAGAGAGTAAAAAAGACATTTACTGAGATATTGCCTGGATTGGAGTGTATTAGCTATAAGGAGAGGTTGGATAAACTTGGATTGTTTTTGCTAGAGTGTCAGGGGCTAAGGGGTGACCTGTTAGAAGTTTATAAAATGATGAGGGGCATGAGATAGGGTGGATAATTGAAGTCTGTGTTCCGGGATGAAAATGTCAATTACGGTGAGAGGAGGAAAGTTTAAGGGAGACGTGTGAGAGAGGTTTTTACACAGAGGATCGTAGGTTCCTGGAACATGCTGCCAGGGATGTTGGTAGGAGCAGTTAGCAAAGTTTAAGAAATATTTCAACAGACACATATACAGGCAGGGAATAGAGGGATATAGACCATGTGTGGGCAGAAGAGATTGGTTTAGAATGGCATTATGGTTATACAAACATAGTGGGCCAAAGGACCTGTTCTTGTACTGTGTTCTTCTATGGAGGAGAAAGTGAGGACTGCAGATGCTGGAGATCAGAGCTGAAAATGTGTTGCTGGAAAAGCGCAGCAGGTCAGGCAGCATCCAAGGAACAGGAGAATCGACGTTTTGGGTGCCCGAAACGTCGATTCTCCTGTTCCTTGGATACTGCCTAACCTGCTGCGCTTTTCCAGCAACACATTTTCAGCTGTGTTCTTCGATGTACACATTAACATTCTGGATGAGGGAACTAAGGGCATTGTTGCTGAGTTTGCAGATGACACAAAGATAGGTGAAGTGACATGTTAATGTTAAGGATATCCTGAATTAGGACTTCTATGTTCCTTTCTGCTAATCTAGACCTCTATTATTGAGGAGGTGGGGAGGCTGTAGAAGGACTTGGACTTGGCAAGGAATTAGCAGATGGAATACAATGTGGGAAAGTGTGACATTATGCACTTTGTTTGGAAGAATGTGGGTGTCGAGGCATTTCAATGCCTTCCATGAGCTAGTCAAAGATGATTTGCTTTGGAAATCAGAACTCAGGCAGCCTTAGCATGTGGCTGGCCCAGTGGAGTTGGTTTTGGATGATTGTCTGTCCTTCTAGCTGATGCGGAGGATCTGTCTCAAACAGTGTTAATGGTACTTCTGAATGGTCTTGAGGTAGCATGGATTTATAGTCCAGATTTTGGAGCCATATTGAAGACTGTCTTGTACATAAGGATCTTGGTAATAGCACAATGTCACAGTCGTCAAAGGTTCTTCTTCTTAGGCATCCACAGGTGGCACACACAAAGTGGGTGCAATGTTGAATCTTCACATTGATGTTAGCCTTAAATCAGAGGGGGATTATTAAGTAAGAGAAATGTCCCATGTTTGGGAGGATTTCTCTGCCAATCTTGATAGAGGGATACACCAGAATCTGACCTGGGTTGGTAAAGGATTTGAGTCTTCTTGAGGTTGATATCAATTCTTCAGTATATTTCCACAAAGGCATGAGGGGAGGCTTGAAGATATTCTTGTGAGAGAGTAGAAATGACATTGTCATCTGCATAAGACAGTTCCACAAGTGAGATCAATGTCATTTCTTTCTTGGATTTCAAACAGTTGAGGTTGAAATGTTTTCTGTCAATCTTGTAGACAGTGTCCACACCAATGGGAAGCTTACTTTTGACATATTAAGAATGCTGGTGGTGAAGGTGGAGACAATAAGACCATAAGATGATCAGATAAAGGAGCAGAATGAAGCCATTTGGCCTATCAGGCCTGCTCTACAACTCGATCATGACAGACATATTTCTCAACCCCATTCTCCTGCTTTCTCCCTGTAACCTTTGATCCCCTTACTGAACAAGAGCTTATCTATCTCTGTTTAACTCAAACTCAATAATTTTGCCTCCAAAGCCCTCTGCGTCAATGAGTTCAACAGATTCATCACCATCTGGTTGAAGAAGTTCCTCCCCATCTCAGTTGTAAAGGGTCGTCCCTTTATGCTGAGGCTGTGCCCTCAGGTCCTAGTCTCTCCTATTTGTGGAAACATCTATTCCACATCCACTCTATCCAAGCCTTGCAGTATTCTATAATTTTCAAAATGATCCTCCCTCATCCTTCTACACCCACATGACAAGTCCTTCATTCCCTGCATCAGTCGTCTAAACCTCCAACACCAGTATATCCTTCCTTGGAGACAAAGCCAAAACTGCTTACAATATGCCAAATGTGATCCGACCAGAGCCTTATACAGCTTTAGCAGTACATCCTGCTCTTATATTCTAGACTCCAAAATATGAATGCTAATATGAATGCTCAACATTGTATATGCTTTCTATATACAACTGAACCTGCATGTTAAGAGATTCCTGAACTAGGACTCCTAAGTTCCTTTGGACTTCAGATTTCCAAAGTCTCTCCCCATTTAAAAAATAGTCTATACTTCTATTCTTCCTACCAAATTGCATCACCTAATGCTTTCCCAAGCTGTATTCCATATGCTATTCATTGCCCACTATCCCTCCTGTAGTCTTCCTGCTTCCTCAGCACAACTCTCCATCTTTGTGTCATCTGTGAACGTAGTAACAACACCTCAGTTCCTTCATCTAGATCATTAATGTATACTATGAATGGTTGTGCTCCCATCACAAACTAGTCACCGGCTGCCATCCTGAAAAAGATCCCATTATTCACACTCTCTGCCTTCTATCAGCCAGCCATCCTCTATCTATGCCAGTGCCTTGCCCCAATACCATGGGTTCTTATCTTCTTTAGCAGCCTCCTGTGTGGCACCTTATCAAAGGCCTTCTGGAAATTCAAGTACACTAGCTTTTCTTTGTCTAACTTGTTCATGTCCTCCCCATGACATCCCCTTGATGAAGCCATGCTGACTTAGCCCTATTTTACCATATACTTCCAAGTATCAGCAATCTCATCCTTAACAATGGATTCTAAAAGCTTAAGAACAACTGAGGTCAGGCTAACCCTTATGCCTCCCTCCCTCCTTAAACACTGATGTTTTATTAGCCATCTTCCAGTCTTCTGATACCTTCTCTGACTCCAGTGATTCTGAAAGATCACCACCAATGCTGTTACAATCTCCTCAGCTATCTCAGAACTCTGGGGTGTAGTCCATCTCATCCCGAGATTTATCCACTTTCAGACCTTCCAGCTTCTCCAGTACCTTCTCCTTAGTGGTGGCCACTATTCTCATCTCTGCTTCTCGTCTCTCTTGAAGTTCTGCTATGCTGCTGGTATCATTCACTAGAAAACTGATGCAAAGTACCTATTCAGTTCCTCTGCCATTTTTTTGTTCCCTATTACTATTTATCTTGCCTCATTTTCCAGTGGTCCAATATCCAGTCTTGCCTGTCTCTTACCTTTTAGATAGTTAAAAAAATCTCTTGCAATCTTCTTTTATATTACTAGCTAGCCCACTCTCATACTTCATCTTCTCCCCCCTTACTGTCTTTTTAGTTATCCTCTGCTGAGTTTTAAAGGCTTCTCCATCTTCTGGCTTCCCACTAATCTTTATCACATGCTTTCCCTTTTCATTTTCCTTTTATTTTGTCCCTTGTCAGCTATGGTTCCTCATCCTCTCCTTAGTAAGTCTCTTCTTCCTTGGGGTGAATTGCTGCTGTGCCTCACAAATTACCCCAGAAACTCCTGCTATTGCTGCTCCACCATCTTCCCTACTAGGTACCCCTTCCAATCAACTCTGGCCAGCTCAATTGTAATACTGTTACATCTGATTCCAGTTTCTCCCTCTCAAACTGCAGGGTGAATTCTATCATATTATGGCCACTGCCCCCTAATACATTCAAAAGAGATTTATTGTCACATGTACTCACATGTCGCTACTCCCATAGAATCCCTACAGTGTAACAGCATGCTCTTTGACCCCATACAGACCCTCTAAAGAGGGTCCCACCTAGACCCACTCCTCTACCCTATCCCTGTAACTCTGTGTCCTTCTAACACACCTAACTTACATATCCCTGAACACTATTGGTAATTTAGCAAGGCCAATCCACCTAACCTGCACATTCTTTGGCTTTGGGAGGAAACTGGAGCACCCAGAGGAAACCCATACAGACACAGGGAAAATTGCAAACTCCACACAGACGATCGCCCAAGGGTGGAATTGAACTCTGGTCCCTGAGCCACCGTGCTTATGGCACCAAATTAGATAAAAACATACCTGGATACAGAATTTTGGATACAAATCAGAAAAATAAGGAAAACCAAGATATAAAGTGAAACATTATAGTCCTTCTTGCTAAAACGTAGAAGAACAAAGAAAACAGTAAACCTTTCGACACCACAGTCCATTAGTGTCTGGCTATTCTGGGCTCGCACTCCTCAGAAGGGGTCAACCTCCCTGTGCTCTGGGCTTGACCTCAACCCCACCAGCTGCCCCAGGCAACATGCTCTCATTGTGGACTTCACCAGTTTCCTTATTTCCCCTCTCCCCCACCTTACCCCAATTCCAATCTTCTAGCTCAGCACTGTCCTTATGACCTTTGTTTAGATCAGAGTGGTGCTGGAAAAGGACAGCAGGTCAGACAGCATCCGAGGAGCAGGAAAATCGACGTTTCGGGCAAAAGCCCTTCATCAGAAATGACCTGTCATACCTGCCAATCTCCCTTCCCACCTATCCACTCCACCCTCCCCTCTGACCTATCACCTCCATCCCCACCCCCATTCACCTATTGTACTCTTTGCTACCTTCTCCCCAGCCCCACCCCACCATTTATCTCTCCATCCTGGAGGCTCCCTGCCTCCATTCCTGATGAAAGGCTTTTGCCCGAAACATCGATTTTCCTGCTCCTCGGATGCTGCCTGGTCTGCTGTGCTTTTCCAGCACCACTCTAATCTAAACTCTGGTTTCCAGCATCTGCAGTCCTCACTTTTGCCTACATGCTCTCATTGTCCTGTACCTGCTCCCACCACTATCTTGGGCTGCCTTCTTCTGCTCTTGCCGCCTGCTGCCCTGGGCTGCTTGGTCATGCACTCTTGCTGGAGTCCTGCTCTGGGCACCCAGCTGCTTCCACACTCATACACCTTGAAGAAGCTGCGATGCTGCTGACTGCCAGAGTTCTGCCTGGACACACCAGCCATCTTGTGACTGACCACCAAAGCACCCAACCGCTGTCTTTAGTGCTGTTTGATAAATTCTCCTCTTTGCCTCACTGGTGAAGTTATTTTGTCAGGAATGGAAAGTTTTCTTCTTCTTGAGATCTTGGATGATGAGGTCATTCTCATCGAAACAGTTTGGCTTTTCTGGGTCTTGTTTCTTCACAGCATAAGCTGGTGGCTTCAGTTTTCAGCTCTTTCCAAATTTCCTCCACTCCATTAAAATGAACTTTTCAGAGATTTTGGTGAAGACATTATTGGAAGTTTCCTAGTCTGCTTAGTTCTTGAAGCCACTCAACGTTGAATTATTTTTGGAACTGTTTCTTCATCTTCAGTGGCATTTAATGGCATGTAACAGACATTGAGGAGTGGATGACCTGCCCAGGAATCATCTGCATTGGTCATTTTTTTGATAATGAGGGTTTCCTTCAGGTCTTGGCATTAAATGATGACATAGTTAATCATGTATCAATTGTGGATACTGCCAAGAAATCTTGAACTTGTCTTTTTTGGTGGAACAGTGTTGGTGATGATCAACTTGCATTCCACACATTTGGTGAGCAAGTGAATCCCTTTGGAGCTGTAATTCCTGACTCCTTCCTTTCTAATGGTCCCTTTCCATAGTCCTTTCCAACCCTGCCATTGATGTCCCCAAGGATGATTATTTTACCTTACAGATGATGGTGAGTATGGGGTCCAGAGGAGAGTAGAAGTCTTCTTTGGACTCATCTGTGGCATCAAGGGTTGGAGCATGGGCACTCTCAACCATTGCCTCCTTGGTTTTGGCAAGTTATAGACAGAGTTATGATGCAATCGTTGGTCCCAATAGGGAACTCCAAACATTGGTTGATGAGTTTGTTCTTGATGGCAAAATCCAATTCCATGTGTCCTGCATTTATAGAATCCCCACAGTATGGAAACAGGCCACTTGGCCCAACAAGTCCACACGAACCCTCTGAAGATCATTCCACCCGGACCAATCACCCTACCTTATCCCGGTAAACCTGCATTTCACATGGCTAACGCACCAGGTTGACACATTCATGGACACCATGGGTAATTTAGCATGGCCAATCCACCTAACCTGCACATCTTTGGACTAAAGTAGGAAATCACAGCACATGGCAGAAACCCACATAGACATGGGGAGAATGTGCAAACTCTATACACAGAGTCACCTGAGGCTGGACTCGAATCCAGATCCCTGGCCCTGTGAGGTAGCAGTGCTAACCACTGAGAGACCGTGCCATCCCTCTGGTTTTCCTCACCGGAAGAAGGTGTAACCACCACCTTCTTCCCTTTGCTGCCCCTCACCTGCACTTTGAATCTCCTGCAAGGCAGTGATATCAAATTTGAAAAGCCTGAGTTCATAGCAACAAGAGAAGTTCTTCATTCTGGGCTATTGCTTTGCTCATTGTCTGTAAGCGTTTACATACTCTGTGTTCAGAGATTGAGTTTGATATTGGTTTCCAGACCACTGAATGTGGTTTTTCAGCCATACTGGTAACGGAACAAACTATCTTTAGGGCTCCTTTTCTAGTCCTTTCCCCAAGTGAGGTGAGCAGAGTGGATCCTGAAGAGGACTGCTGAGTCGTGAAGAAAGCTGCTGTAATGTTCTCCTGATCCTTTTCCAACAGTGAAATTACAGTGTCCAACTCCACCATCTACAGGACAGTGTGAAGCTTGGAACTTCCAGACCTCACAATCCTGTCCCCATCACCTTCTAATCAATCACTGCAGGGCAGGTGTTGTGTTTGGCAAAGGAAAGTTGAATTCTTCCAGGTGGACACCTTTTGCAGGACATCTTTTAATATGGGAATGCTATTGTGTACCAGCACTCCCCATAATCCTTGATTGCCCTACTGATCAAAAATATCTATCTCAGCCTTAAATGTACACAAAGATATATATACACACAGTTCTCTGTGGCAATGAGTTCCAACATTCCTTGACAGAAGGTAGAGCCAGTGACAACGGGGAATGTCCCTACTGCTGCAGTCTTAACCTGCTGTGATTGCATTGGTATCACATCAGTATCTTCTAGCTAGATTGCTGTTGAGGACTTGTTTTGGATTCTGCTTTGTCTGGTTCTTCCCATCCAACCTTACTGTGATTGGTAGCCCTGCCAAAAGTTGAAAACACTTGATTTGGAGATGCTGATGTTGGACTGGAGTGAACAAACTTAAAAATCATACAACACCAGGTTTTAGTCCAACAGGTTTATTTGGAAGCACTTGCTTTTGGAGTGCTGCTCCTTCACAACCATCTGATGAAGGAACAGCGCTCCGAAAGCTAGTGCTTCCAAATACACCTGTTGGACTATAACCCGGTGTTGTGTGATTTTTAACTCCTGATGACATCACTTTTGAGATCAACAGAACACTCGAGCCTCTTCACCACAGCAAGGTGGTAATCCACAGAAAAGACCAAAAGAAATACAATCAAATCAATGTTCAAATGTTATGTCACAAATATTTAAAATAAAACAATTTACATCTTCAGCTTATCATCCACAATCTCAAGGACCATTGGAAATATGGCATTATACCCTTAAGATAATAAGACCATAAGAAATAAGAAAGAGTGTAGATTATTCAGCCCCTTGAGCCTAGTCTGCCATTCTGTAGGATCATGGCTGATCTGATATCACTCACATCCACTTTCCTATCCTAATCTCATAACCCTTGATTCCCCACATATCAAGCAGCTTTTCATATGCACAAGAGCTCTGTTCATGCAGCTCTCTGTGGCGATGAGTTCCAAAGGCTGAAAACCCTCAGAGAGGAAATTTCTCCTTATCTCAGTCTTAAATTGATACCTCTTAATTCTGAAACTATGTCTGCTGGTCCTAGAATCTCCCAAAAGGGGAAACCTCTTCTCAGCATTTACTCTGTCAGGCCCCTTCAGAATCATATACAGTTCAGTGAGATCACGGCGTTTGGTGTACTTTCCTTTATTGGTCAGAGTATTGAGTACAGGAGTTGGGAGGTCATGTTGCGGCTGTACAGGACATTGGTTAGGCCACTGTTGGAATATTGTGTGCAATTCTGGTCTCCTTCCTATCAGAAAGATGTTGTGAAACTTGAAAGGGTTCAGAAAAGATTTACAAGGATGTTGTCAGGGTTGGAGGATCTGAGCTACAGGGAGAGGCTGAACAGTCTGGGGCTGTTTTCCCTGGAGTGTCGGAGACTGAGGGGTGACCTTATAGAGGTTTACAAAATTATGAGGGGCATGGATAGGGTAAATAGGCAAAGTCTTTTCCCTGGAGTTGGGCAGTCCAGAAGTAGAGGGCATAGGTTTAGGGTGAGAGGGGAAAGATATAAATGAGCTGCCAGAGGATGTGGTGGAGGCTTGTACAATTGCAACATTTAAGAGGCATTTGGCATATGAATAGGAAGGGTTTGGAGGGATATGGGCCGGGTGCTGGCAGGTGTGACTAGATTGGGTTGGGATATCTGGTCGGCATGGACTGGTTGGACCGAAGGGCCTGTGTCCGTGCTGTACATCTCTATGACTGTATGACCTTTCATTCACACAGCCACCAGAGAGTGGTGACTGTGTGGAATGCTCTGCCCCAGAGGGCAGTGGAGGCCCAGTCTCTGGATTCATTTAAGAAAGAGTTGGATAGAGCTCTCAAGGATAGTGGAATCAAGGGTTATGGAGATAAGGCAGGAACAGGATACTGATTAAGGATGATCAGCCATGATCATATTGAATGGTGGTGCAGGCTCGAAGGGCAGAATGGCCTACTCCTGCATCTATTGTCTATTGTCTATTATCTATTCTTCTAAACTCCGGTGAGTGTGATTAGAGCTTGGTGACAGGAACATTCTAGTGATTGGAATTTTTAAAAAAACTCACTTGTGATTTTTTGCCATTCGGGGTGTCTTTAATGACTCCACAAGATTCATTCTATTTGAATTGAAGTATGCATGAGGTGAGAAGATCCCTTAAATTACTGAAAGAAAAATATGAAGCAACCCTCAGAGATGACATTACATGTGTCAAGTTTCCAAGATAAACTAACCAATGCATGCCAGCTGGTTCAAAAAAAATTTGAAGTGTTCTTCACAAACAATAAAATGTAGAACAGACAAAAGGCCCAAAGTTCAGAATTTTGTGGCTGGAGACCAGTGATTAGTACCATTGCCTGTTTCTGGTGAACCATAAACATTATGATTCATTTATCTTATTGAATGAAACATAAATTGAATGAATTGATTGATTAATTCATTAATTGAATTATTGTTGTCACAGTACTGAGATACAGTGAAAAATGTTGTTTTACGTACTATACAAACATACTATACCATACCATACAAAGTGCATCAGGGGAGCAGAACAGAGTGCAGAATACAGTGTTAGAGATGCTGAGAAGGTGCAGAGTGAGAGAAAAGAATTTGTATTTGAGAGACCCATTCAAAAGTCTGATAACAGCAGGGAAGAAGCTTTTCTTAAATCTGTTTGTACATATATTCAAACTTTGATATCTTCTGCCTGATGGAAGAGAGTATAACTGGGGTGGAAAGGGTCTTTGATTATGTTGGTTGATTTCCCAAGGAAGTGCAGATGGAGTCAAACAGAAAATGAAATAATGACTGTCATTTTCATATGTTAATACAATAAAATGACAGCAATACAACATAATTACCAAAGATAAACATCTTTGCTATGATGAAAGAAGTAGGGAGTGAAATAAAAATGTTGAGCAGTTGAGTATTATTCCAAAATTTAAAATTCAAGAGCCATCCATCCTGTAATTAGCTGGATGATAATAGGATTTTTAAAAGTTAGATATAAGTAATATGCTATCTCCCTGAAAACTATTGGGCTGACTTATTAAAGCTATTTTTGACTCACAGATCGATTTGTGTAAATAGGCCATAGAAAAGGTCTTTGGCCATACATGATGTTAATGTAAGGTATGGGTCACCCATACAGGAACATCTTTATATATTCTGTCTAAAGAATCCAGTTCAAGTGAGGGGAGAGATCAAGTTCATGATGGAAAATGTCATCATACTTATTGTAGCTGGAGCTCACCTATTGTCATGGCATAAAAATCAAATGTGTCACATTGATTTTGCATGGATTATCACCAAGTAAGTGTTATAACAAAGGTTAATTCATATCTGCTTACACAATTGGAGGATTGCATTGGGAAGATTTGACAAGCAAAGTTCATTACAAGCAATGATTTATTAAAGGGGCTTTGAAATGTTTCATTAGACAGTGAGAATCTTTTTCCACGTATGGAGTCAGCTATTACAAGGGGGCATAGCTTTAAATTAAGGGGGGGTAGGTATAGGACAGATGTTAGGGGTAGGTTCTTTACTCAGCGAGTCGTGAGTTCATGGAATGCCCTGCCAGTAGCAGTGGTGGACTCTCCCTCATTATGGGCATTTAAGCGGGCATTGGATAGGCATATGGAGGATAGTGGGCTAGTGTAGGTTAGGTGGGCTTGGATCGGCGCAACATCGAGGGCCGAAGGGCCTGTACTGCGCTGTATTCTTCTATGTTCTATGTTCTATTAACTGATATATTCAAAGGAATATCAGCTTTTGTTAACCCTTAGTGGATTTTAATGATGTCAAGTCATGCTCTCAAAATGAAAAATGCAGTAGCAACTTTTCAAATGTTAACCAATGAGGTCATTGAAGGATTGTACAATTGTGTTGTATATATTGATGATTTGGTCCCAGAAATCAGTAAATGGTTTGTTGGAATTTAATGCTACAATTGTACAATTTGAAAATCATTTATTTAGGGCAAAGAGTCAATAACATAGGGCATTCAATTGAGAGCAAGTATGAATGAATGTAAATTTCATTAGTGGCATAGAATGTTATTTACATGGAAAGTCCTTGTGTATTTGGTGTGAGTATATTATTATGAGTAAAATCTATGCAAGTAAAATAGAAATACTGATGAGATGGTAATAGAAAATGAAAATGCCTCAAGAATTTCTTTCAACTATTTTCTATGGACAGATCATTAGAACACTCACTGACTTGTCATTATTTTTGTTTTCTTTTATAAATTTTGAATTGTGAGCTGAAGACGACTTGTGGTAAAGGGAAAAGAACAGACCAAAATTTTGTTTTTTTGAGGCCAGGCTTGGAGGTTAATTGATGGCTGAGCCTTGATTAGAAAGGTTCTAACAGACATAGTGACCCAAGGGAAGAACATTGTGTTTAAACAGACAGTAGCTGTTAACAAGATCAGTACCTTGGAATTGGATCTGGCGGGTCTGGAAGAGATCCTAAGTTTGAGCAGGTGGTAGTTGTTTAATGGTATTCTAAGCCTCAGTGAGAGCCATTGGTCTATTTGGCAGAAGCAGAATTAAAGGTATTTTTTAAACTTTTTATTTAAGAGATAGTTCTGGACTGCTGCTGAGAAACCTTGAAGATTTAAAAGCTCTCTGTCTAATCTGCTACACCAGCTTCTGGAAGCCCAAAGAGTAGAAAGCTGAGGTAGAAATATTGCTGCCCTTGCAGGGGTGAACTGAAGTGAACCTGATCAACATTTCGGAAAAAAGTCAAGGAGTCAACTTTTAATCCTGTAAAACAACATATAATGAAAGCCCTTTAAGTAATCTGGTCAGGTTTGTTTCCTTCTCATTACCCCCTCGCTATGTTTGTTAGCTGTCTGTCTGGAAACAAATATTTCATGTTTCAAGTACAGACATTAATCAGCTTCCTGTATTTATTTTCTCTCTGCTTAAGTTATTGTGTATTTAATAAATAGTTAGTCTTTTGTTTAAGATACAAAACCAATGTCTCAAAATTAATTGTTCCCAAAGTCTGGGATTGATTACTCAAAAGTTTGGTTAGGAGTGACTATTTGGGGGTCTTTTATGGATTAATTTTACTATGTTGTGAATACAGATGTAGAAAGGCTTCTTTGGTTAAACTGTCTGTCTCTGTGCTGTAACTAGATATTTGAAATAAGTTTATAGTTTGAATTTTTTTTAGTTGTTGATGGGATAATGTCACTGAGGCCTAGTTGCCCTGCAGAAGGTAATGGTGAGCTGTCTTCTTGACCCTCTGCAGTTGTTAGGGTGTAGGGACTACTGTACTGTTAGGAAGAAATTCCAGGTATTTAGCCCAGTGACACTGAAGGAACTGTGATATATTTCCAAATCTGGATGGTGTGAGGCTTGGAGAGGAACTTAAGTGTGGTGATATTCCCATGTATCTGCAGCCCTTGTCCTTCTAATGATAAAGGTGGCCCATTTGGAAGGTGCTGTCTAAACAGCCTCAGTAGGTTATTACTGTGTACCTTTGAGATGGTTCACATTATTGCTACTGAGTATCAGTCATGAAGTGAATGAATGTTGAATGATGGATGGATGGGTTCCAACCAAGTGAGCTGCTTTGCCCTGGATGGCATCAAGTTTCTTGAGTGCTGTTGAAGCTGTACAGATCCAGGCAAATGAAGAGTATTCCATCACACTGACTTGATTCTTGAAAATTATTAACTGCTTTTACAGAGTCAAGAGGCAAATTACCACAGGATTCTTAGTCTCTGAACTGCTTTTTTCAGCCACAGTATTCATATGGCTAGTCCAGTTCAGTTTCTTGTCAATGATAACCTCCAGGATGTTGATAATGGGGGAAACTGTGATAGTAACACCATTGAATGACAAGGGGTGATGGTTAGATTCTCTCCTGTTGGAAATGACCATTGCTTGTCATTTGTATGGCATAAGTGTCCCATCAGTCTAAACTTTGGATGCATTTGGGCATGGACTGAGGACTATCTGAGGTGCTGATCAACAAATGATGCTAAACATTGTGCAACATCAGTGAACATCTCCACTTCTGACCTTATGATGGAAGGTACATCATTGATGAAACAGTTGAAGATAGTTGTGCCTAGGACACTACCTGAGGAACTCCTGAAGATAGTCCTGAAGCTAATAACCACAACTATGATGAATAACCAATTGACAGTTTTCCCTCTGACTCCAGGTTTGCTAGGGCTACTTGATGCCATACTCGGTCAAATGTTCCCTTGATGCCAATGTTGTAGCTATATTGGAACATCTTAGCTAGTGGTGAGGCTAGTTCAGGAGCACAAATCTTCAGCACTTTTGCTGATATGTTGTCAGGGCCCATTGCCTTTGCAGTATCGAGTGCATGCACCTATTTTTCAATATCACAGGGTGAATCAAATTAATTGAAGATTGTCATCTGTGAACCTGGGGACCTGTGGGGGAGGCCATGATGGAACATCCACTTGGCCATTTTTGGACTTTTGCACTGAAGAACTAGGGTCCTGAATTGTTGAGGATTGGGATACTGATAGATTTTCCACAACCATGCTGTGAGAATTCTATAACCAACATAAACTGCCCTAATCTCATGAACACACTTGGTCATCACCTCAAAATGTTAAAGGAAATTTATTAGGCATGACCTTCCTCTGACAAAGGCTTGCCACGACCTAACTCACTAGCCACACTACCTTATATAAAAAATGTCTTGAAACCAACAGCTAGGCTTCTCCGACCACTCGGATTCATGACAGCCCATAACCGACAGCCACGCTCAGACAACTCACCAGAACAAAAGACCCTTTACCCATCATGTGCAAGACAAATGTAATTTACAAGATTCAATATAAAGACTGCATGAAACACTATATAGGATAAACAGGGAGACAACTAGCCATCTGCATCCATGAACACCAACTGGTCACTAAACCCCACGACCATCTGTCCCAAGTGGCCATACACACAGATGACAAGGATCACAAATTTGACTGGAACAACCTAAACATAGAACAGTCATAGAATTTCTAGAGGCATGGCACTCATCCATGGACTGCATCAACAAATACATAGACCTAGACCCAATTTACTAGCCACTACAACGAATAACCAGAACTGGCATCTGGAAGCAGCAGGAATGGAACTAAACAAATTTTGTAAGACACAGTACAGCAGCGCTTCACAGGAGGCTCCAAAGCACTGGAGCTGTCACATACACAGGGGATAAAATGTCTGCAAATCAACTTCCCAGCTTGGTGAGCGTACCCACAACCACGGCAACCGGCACCCGAGCTAGAAATCTTTATGTAAACCTTGACCATCCCTGATCGTCTAAATGGAGATTAATTTTCTCTTTCATTATTTTCTCCAATAATTTATTTATTTTTAATGACTCATGGAAAGTGAATATTGCTGGCTATGCCAGCATTTATTGTCCATCCCTAGTTGCCCTTGGGAAGGTGATGATGAGCTGCCTTCTTGAACAGCTGCAGTCCATGCACTGTAGGTAGACCCACAATGTCCTTAGGGAGGGAATTCCGGGATTTTGACCCAGTGACAGTGAAGGAACGGTGATATGTATCCACATCAAAATGGAGAGTGATTGGATGGGAATGTGGACATGGTGGTGTTCCCATCTGTGGCCAGATGGAACTTTTACGTGAAAGTGGTCATGGGTTTGGAAGGTGCTGTCTAAGGATCTTTTGGTGAGTTTCTGCAGTGCATCTTGAAGATATCTCCCTACAGAATTCACACAGAATCTCCCTGATTCATATAGAATGGAAACAGACCTTTTGGCCCAACTTGTTCATTCTGACCAGGATTCATGGACTGAACCAGGCCCATTTGCCTAGATTTGGCTCATATTCCTTTAAACTTTTCCTATCCATGTGCCTGTCCAAATGTTTTTTAAATGTTATAATTGTACCAACCTCTACCACTTCCTCTGGCAGCTCACTCCATATGTACACTACCCTCTGCATTGAGTATAGGAGTTGGGAAGCCATGTTGCAGCTGTACAGGACATTGGTTAGGTCACTTTTGGAATACTGTATGCAATTCTGTACTCCTTGTAAGGGGCAATTTTTTCACGCAGAGGGTGGTGAATGTATGGAATGAGCTACCAGAGGAAGTGGTGGAGGCTAGTACAATTACAACATTTAAAGGGCATCTGGATGGATATATGATTGGAAGGCTTAGAGAGACATGGGCCAAGTGCTGGCAAATGGGACTAGATTAATTTAGAATGTCTGGTCGGCATGGGCAAGTTGGATTGAAGGATCAGATTCCATGCTGTCCACCTCTATGACTTAGAAATATATTGCTAAGTTAAAAATCACACAACAATAGGTTGTAATCCAACAGGTTTAATTGGAAGCACACTAGCTTTCGGAACATCACTCCTTCTTTAAGCTCAATCCTAACACAGAATTTACAGTGCAAAAATTTACAGTGTGATGTAACTGAAATTATACATTGAAGAATTGATTGTCTGTTGAGTCTTTCATCTGTTAGAATACCATGATAGTTTCACTTCTTTCATGTGTAAATCACAAAACCTTTTTTTAAAAAGTTGCATTCTCAGGTTAGCTGTTAACAATAGTGATAGCTAGTTGAAGGTTTTGGATTAGTGGTCCTGGAAGAGCACAGCAGTTCAGGCAGCATCAGAGATTTTACTGCTCCTTGGATGCTGCCTGAACTGCTGTGCTCTTCCAGCACCAATGCAGTCATTGTTTTTACCTATATGTTGAAGGTGTTAGCCCCCTGTGTTCTCTGTTCGTGTCATGATGTTTAGATTGATTCTGTGGGATATAAATGAATTAATGTTATTTCTGCAAGTATAAATTCTGATACAGAACAGGAATAAGAAAATACATATTCAGCAAAAAGAAAGGATATGTGAGCATGAGACATGAATACAGAACAATGGTGGATATATGGGCAAACAGGAAAACATCTGTTCTCCTCGCTTGTGCAGAGACACAGGAACAAACCCTAATTAAAGAGGTCAAAGTGGCCTCTGGATGGAAATAGATGCTGATAGAAGAAAAGATATGCCTAATCAATAATCTATAATAGACTGACGTCAAACACCCTTATGGGAGTCAGAGATAAGAGTTTGTCACGGACAAAACAGGATAAACAGAAGTTGTGGGATAAGTCTTAAGGAAATGAGTGACGTAAGCGAAGCAGGGAACAAACAATGGAATAAGGAAAAATATGGGGATTCAAACTGTATAAATTTCGAGAGTTTGTTGGATTTGGTGTGCATTTTGTCATTACCTTACCTGGTAATGAGACAGGGCACCCACCTATAGGTGTATAAATAAATGGCGGATTCAGATATTTGTCTCGGACTGAAATTATTAAAGTGAGTGAGCTTTTGTTTCTCACAATTCTAATCTAAAAAGTGAGATAACGGAGTTTTACATTGCTGTTCTTTTAGTGTGACTGGGTCAAAATCCTGGAACTTGCTCCCTAACAAGACTGTGGGGGTCCCTACACCAGAGAAGTGTAGCAGTTTAAAAAGGGGCTCATTCGCAATAACCCACCAACATCCCTCAGGAGCAAATAGTGACGTAGCTAGCGCCGCCCACATCCCGTCGCAGAATGAAACATTGATACTGTTTCCTGTGATGATAATTTTTGTTACTTGTGAAAGATACTTTGTCTTGGTGCGTTTTGCTGCTCCCACAGGTTTCCATTTAACAATCTGAAGGTTCCAACTCGTTGAAGCCGGGAATTTCACGGGCAGCCTGGAGCAGGATTGACAAAGGAAGCTTTCCAGGTAAAGCGGGGACTTGGGCAGCCTCATCCCAATCCAGCCCCGGGAGGAAGGGCTGGGCTCGGGGCTCGGGGCTCGGGGCTCGGGGCTCGGCCTCAGACTGCTGTGGGCCACGCCAATTGGGTTGTTCATGTTTGCAACAAAACGGAATAAATGTAACGAGATGACGCACCAAACCGGCGCAGTAAGAAGTTTCCGTTTTGGTGGAGCTGACCCCGAGTTGCCAAACGGCTAGGTCTGCCTTTGGAGCAGCGCGGTGACCGGGCACGGACGGCCAACTCTGGCGGGGCGGGATGGGGTTTAGTTCATGGTATTTGTATATTTCGAACGTATTTGGCAAATGTCTGCTTTGAAAGTCTAAAAGCATTATCTGAAATTAACAATCAAACAATCAATTTAAAATTTCAGTGAAGGCATTTTGAAACCCCCAAGTAGTTGCAACCCCAGACTGTGCAGTTACTCCCCCTGGTCGGGGTCTGGGGGTGAGAGGCTGGGACTGTGCCTGGGAGTGAGGAACAGGAACCGTGGGTGAGAGGCTGGGTCTGGGAGTGAGAGTTGAGTGTGTTGCTGGAAAAGCACAGCAGGTCAGACAGCATCGGAGGAGCAGGAAAATCATGCTGCCTGGCCTGCTGTGCTTTTCCAGCAACACACTCTCAACTCTGATCTCCAGCATCTGCAGACCTCACTGCCTCCTCTAGGATTGGTTACCTATGGGGGGAAAAAAAGCGAGATTCCTGGGATCACTTGCACACAGCTTTGCTCTGGTTTTCACAAGAATGTAGCCTTATTGCATTTTACAGTTCTGTAATGTTACAACCGATTTATGGCTTTTCTGAAATGTCAAAAAGATATGCAGACACTTTACAAGGTTGTAACAGGACAGAAGGAGGCCATTTGGCATACTTAGTATGTGCTGCTCTCTGAAGGACCGATTTACTGTCTTCCAGTGTTCGACCTTCTCCCATAACATGACACGTTCTTAAATTTCTGAAAATAAACCAAATCTTTTTGAAAGCCCCAATTGCACCTGCCTTCATCCCACTTTAAGAGAGTACATTCCAGATCCCAATCACTAGGATATGGAAGATATAGACTGTAGGGAAATAGATGGTGACATCTTGGAAAAATATCCAGATTACAGAGGAGGAAGTGCTGGATGTCTTGAAACGGTTAAAGGTGGATAAATTCCCAGGACCTGATCAGGTGTACCCGAGAACTCTGTGGGAAGCTAGAGAAGTGATTGCTGGGCCTCTTACTGAGATATTTGTATCATCGATAGTCACAGGTGAGGTGCCAGAAGACTGGAGGTTGGCAAATGTGGTGCCACTGTTTAAGAACGGCGGTAAAGACAAGCCAGGGAATGATAGACCGGTGACCCTGACCTTGGTGGTGGGCAGGTTGTTGGACGGAATCCTGAGGGACATGATGTATATGTATTTGGAAAGGCAAGGACTGATTAGGGATAGTCAACATGGCTTTGTACATGGAAAATCATGTCTCTCAAACTTGATTGAGTTTTTTTTTTGAAGAAGTAACAAAGAAGATTGATGA
>NC_057738.1:48160428-48179151 GCF_004010195.1 Chiloscyllium plagiosum
TGGAGGATTTGAGCTACAGGGAGAGGCTGAACAGGCTGGGACTGTTTTCCCTGGAGCATTGGAGGCTGAGGGGTGACCTTATAGAGGTTTACAAAATTATGAGGGGCATGGATAGGATAAATAGACAAAGTCTTTTTCCTGCGGTCGGGGTGTCCAGAACTAGAGGGCATAGGTTTAGGGTGAGAGGGAAAGATATAACAGAGACCTAAGGGGCAACATTTTCACACAGAGGGCAGTACGTGTATGGAATGAGCTGCCAGAGGATGTGGTGGAAGCTGGTATAATTGCAACATTTAAGAGGCATTTGGATGGGTATATGAATAGGAAGGGTTTGGAGGGATATGGGCTGGGTGCTGGCAGGTGGGACTAGATTGGGTTGGGATATCTGGTCGGTATGGACGGATTGGACCGAACGGTCTGTTTCCATGCAATACATTTCTATGACTGTATGACTCTATGATTTGCTATATAATAGTCCTTTATTATCTGCACTGTCCAAATCTCTCAAGAATGGGAGTATCTTAATTTTCACCTCCAAACAAAATAGACTCTGTTTCTTCAGTCTATCTCTGCAACTTGAAATTCCTCATTCTGTAACAATTGTTCAAGAATATTGTCTGCACATTGTATTCGCATTCATTCCAGAACTGGACACCATATTGTGTTGATGCTGAACGAATGTCCACATTAATTCAACCGAACCTCCTTGATTTCATAACCTATGCCCTGTAAATAAAGCCCAGGATGCTGTATGGTTTATTAACCGCTCTGTCAGTCAGACCTGCCATCTTCAGGTGATTTATCCACGTAATCACCCAGGACTTTTTACTCTTGCACCCTTTTTAGAATTATGCCCTTTCTTTTATATTGTCTTTGCATTTTCATCCGGCTTACGTGATTTGCTTCACACTTTTCTGCATTAAATTTAACCTCTTACTTGCTCAACGATTCTACTGACTTGTTCATGCACCTTTGAAGTTCTCCACTATTCTCCTCCCAATGCTTCCAAGTTACATATCATGTGTAAATTTGAAGGTGAATTAATCACCTGGACCAGATGGACTATACCACAGGGTTTTAAGGGAGATAGTGGAGGCATTAGTGGTGATCTTTCAGGAATCACTAGAATCAGGGAGGCTCCCAAGGAACTGGAAAATCGCTAACATGACACCTCTGTTTAAAGAGGGAGTAGGGCAAAAGTTGTAAATTACAGATCAATTAGCCTAACCTCAGTGATGGGTAAGGTCCTGGAATCCATTGTGAAGGATGAGATTTCTGAATACTTGCAAGTATATGGTAAAATAGGGCAAAATCAAAATGATTTCATTAAGGGGAGGTCATGACTGACAAGTCTGCTAGAATTCTTTGAGGAAGAAATGAGCAGGTTAGACCAAGGAGAGGCAATGGATGTTTTCTACCTGGATTTAAAGAAGGCTTTTGACAAGGTGATGTATAGGAGGTTCCTGAGTAAGATAAGGGCCCATGGTGTCAGAGGCAAGGTGCTAGCATGGATAGAAGCCTGGCTGTCTGGTAGAAAGCAGAGAGTGGGGATGAAAGGGTCTTTCTCAGGGTGGCAGCCTGTGGAACACAAGTGGTGTTCCAAAAGGCTCAGTGTTGGGATCACATCTTTTCACTTTATACATAAACAATCTAGATGAAGGAACCAAAGGTGAAGATATGGACCCCTTCAAAGGGGCGTCTTGGTTCAAGATCGGTTAAAAGAATCACTAGGAGTACGGTCTGTTTAAAGCAAGGTTACCAGTTTAATAAATTAAGGCAGTCTGGCGCAGTTTTGTCCAACAACACAGGGGTTAAAAGCTTATGTGTTCCGTGGACAAATGGCGCAATTAGATTTGAAAATTACACATTATTTATATTTTTTTTTAAGAGACAGCACAGCCTTAATTACAAGAAAAGACCAATCAATGTAATAAAATGAAATGATTTACAGCAGGTTAATCCAATGACATTTCCTGGGAAAGGGTTCTTACTTACAAGTCCAATCAACTGTAATGTGGTGACATGATTGACAGCAGACTAATCCAATGATATTTCCTGAGAAACAAATTGTTTGATGCACAAAATCATCCCATGCTTGCTAGTTCAAGGTTAGTTCGAATACCAAATCACTGTCTTCTGATTCATATTATGAAAACTCCATTGTTTTCTCTTATCTCTAAATGCAAGTAACTCAGCAAAGCATCAGTTCAAGTTCAGTGTCAAAAGAAACTAGAGCCATTTTGTTATGTTATTTTAAATTGAAGTGCCATTTTGTGGTTAATAAAAATCTACATATACTTATTGCTTCCGACAACAGTCTTAATTCAAATTTTAGATCCTCAAGGGCATTTTGGCTAATTCTGCAGATGATACAAAGTTAGGTAGAGGGACAGGTAGCATTGAGGAGGCGGGGAGGCTGCAGAAGGGTTTCCGCAGGTTAGGAGAGTAGGCAAAGAAGTGGTGGATGGATAACAATGTGGGAAAATGTAAGGTCATGCACTTGGTCGGAAGAATAGAGGCATGATGAGAGAAATTCTCTAATGGGAGAAAATTCAAAATCTGAAGTGTAAAGAGATTTGGGATTTCTAGTCCAGGATTCTCAAAGTAAACATGCAGGTTGAGTCAGTAGTTATGAAGGCATTTACTTTGAGAGAACTTGAATAAAAAAGCATGGATTTACTTCTGAGGCTCTAAAAGGCTCTGGTCAGACCACATTTGGAGTATTGTGTGCAGTTTTGGGCCCAATATCTCAGGAATGTTATACTGGCCCTGGAGTGTGTTCAGAGGAGGTTCACGAGAATGGTCCCAAGAATGAAAAGCTTAACATATGAGGAACGTTTGAGGTCTCTAGGTCTATACTCAGTGGAGTTTAGAAGGATGAGGGGGGATCTATTTTAAACATACAGAATACTGAATGGCCTGGAGAGGGTAGATGATGGGAAGGTGCCTTCATTGGGAGGACAGATCCGAGGGCATAGCCTTAGAATAAAGGGAAAACCTTTAGAATGATGATAAGGAGAAACTTCTTTGGCCAGAGAGTGGTGAATCTATGGAAGTCATTGCCACAGAAGGCTGTGGAGGCCAGGTCATTGAGTATCTTAAGACTGAGTCATAGAGATGTACAGCATGGAAACAGACCCTTCGGTCCAATCCGTCCATGCCGACCAGATATCCCAACCCAAACTAGTCCCACCTGCCAGCAGCCAGCCCATATTCCTCCAAATCCTTCCTATTCATATACCCATCCAAATGCCTCTTAAATGTTGCAATTGTACCAGCTTCCACCACATCCTCTGGCAGCTCATTCCATACACGTACCACCCTCTGTGTGAAAATGTTGCCCCTTAGGTCTCTTTTATATCTTTCCCCTCTCACCCTAAACCTATGCCCTCTACTTCTGGACTGCCCGACCCCAGGGAAAAGACTTTGCCTATTTACCCTATCCATGCCCCTCATAATTTTGTAAACCTCTATAAGGTCACCCTCAGCCTCCGACGCTCCAGGGAAAACAGCCCCAGCCTATTCGGCCTCTCCCTGTAGCTCAGATCCTCCAACCCTGGCAACATCCTTGTAAATCTTTTCTGAACCCTTTCAAATTTCACAACATCTTTCTGATAGGAAGGAGACCAGAATTGCACCCAATATTCCAACAGTGGCCTAGCCAATGTCCTGTACAGCTGCAACATGACCTCCCAACTCCTGTACTCAATACTCTGACCAATAAAGGAAAGCATACCAAACACCTTCTTCACTATCCTATCTACCTGCGACTCCACTTTCAAGGAGCTATGAACCTGCACTCCAAGGTCTCTTTGTTCAGCAACACTCCCTAGGACCTTACCATTAAGTGTATAAGTCCTGCTAAGATTTGCTTTCCCAAAATGCAGCACCTCGCATTTATCTGAATTAAACTCCATCTGCCACTTCTCAGCCCATTGGCTCATCTGGTCCAGATCCTGTTGTAATCTCAGGTAACCCCCTTCGCTGTCCATTACACCGGTTCTTGAGTATCAAGGGAATCAAGAGCTAAGGGGAGAATGTGGGAGAATGGAGTTGAGAAACGTATCAGCCATGATTGAATGGAGGAGTAGACTCGATGGGCTGAATAGCCTAATTTCTGCTGCTGTGTCTTATGGTCTTAAGGGATATGACGTTCAACAAAAAATGGAAGTTAAAAGTGAAAGTGGAGAGGTAGCGCTGTTAATCATGGATCGCATTTTCAAGAGATTAGCATGTGGAATTGATTTGGGTTGAGTTGAGGAATAATAGGAGAAATAAAACACTAATGGGAGTGGTTTACAGCACCCCCCTCCCCCATAACTGTAATGTAGGACAAAGTATACAAAAAATATTGAGTACTTATGATGAAGGGATTCTAATAATTATGGATGCCTTTAATCTACATGTGAACTGAGAAAATCAGATTGACAGTAGTAGTTTTTAATAGAATACTGTCAACATAGCTTCTGAAGCAGCTCATTGTAGAACTAACAGGTTCTATTAGACTTGATATTGAATAATGTGACAGGATTAATTAATGACCTCTCAGTTAAGGCAATCCTAGTCAGTAGTGACCACAATATGATTCAATTTTACATCTAATTTCAAAGGGAGAAGACTGGGACAATAACCAATATATTAAACCTAACTAAGGACAACAGTGTTGGTATTAAAGCTGATCTAGTTGATCTGAACCAGCATACTAGGTTGGGGATAGGTGAATAAAAACTTAGTTGCAGATAATTATGGGGATATCTCAGAATACTCAGAATAGGTATATTCTCACTGAAAATAAAAATTCTAAAGGGAAGACCCAAGATTCATGGTAATTGTAGTGATTGTAACAATGTCAATCGGCTGAACCATGTACAATATGAGTTCCCTGATTGGGGCTATTAATCTGGTCCAATCTAGGAGCCCTGATGCAGATAAAAAGGGGAGTATCAGATATACTGACTGACACTCTAAAGAGGCAGTACAAAAGTCAAGGAATTCCGGCCTCTGTGGAGTTATTTCAGTAATCAATAAAGTTAGGCAAAATGTCAAACTTAAGCAAAATGTGAATAACTACACAAAGATGAGAGGCAGATCAGATGATTAGTAGTGTTTAAAAAATATAAAGAAGAAATTAGATTATGAACGGATCCAGGTATTTAGAAAGGAAATGAGGGAGTAAAGTAAGTGTTGGTCCTCTGGAGAGAAAGAATGGGGAGCTAATATAGAAAATATAGTAATGGTGTCTGAAGTGAACAAATATTTTGCTTCGCCATCACTGTGGAGGATACACAAATTATTGTAGTAATTTTGTTAGAAAATAGTGACCACAAGAAGATCTTTTATTTTCTACAATTGGTGTTTCTGTATGAGACATTTCCGGACTGGAGAGGTTACAATGTATTAACTTTTCATACAAATTTTACAATAAATATGTTATCCTTTCAAGTATTCTTCACAAAATAAATTAAATATATAATGAATGCAATAATGATAAAATAATTAAATTTTCTGTGGCTTAAGCTATAAAAAGATGAATATGATGAACTAGCCCACTTCAGGTTTGATCTGACACCAACTGTGGAACAACTGAGAATGGAAGAGAAGAGAAAGAAAAGAAGCCCAAAGGTCACTTTAAATCAGCAGCCTCCACTAGGTAACCCCAAGAAATCTTCAGTGCCAACCAGTAAGAGTGCAACATTCACCTCTGCTTTACCTCAGCCTCCTTCACCAAAACTTAGATCAAAGTTGAAAAGGTTGGTATCAAACGAGTTCATATAATTTCCAATTCCATTGACATTTCCATTGTAAAGTAATGTTTCTGTCTATAATCTAGTACTGATTGATTATTTTAGATATTATTTGCTGATCTGTCACCAGGAATGAGTCTTTACAGTACAAGCAATTAAGCTTGATGTAGTGACCTATTTTATGAAGAAACTCCATTGATGATGGGTATTTTAGCATTATCTTTAATGAAATAGACAATCATGGAACCCTTAAGCCTGTTCTGCGATTCATTTTGATTATGGCTGATCATTGAACTCAATACCCTAATTCCACCTTTAGCCACAAAATCTGTATCTACCTCCATCTTGAAGACACATAATGTATTGGCCTCAGCCACTTTCTGTAGCAGTGAATTCTACAGGCTCACAACAGTCAGAGTGAAGAAATTTCTCCTCCTCTCAGTCATAGAGTCATGGAGATATACAGCACGGAAACAGACCCGTTGGTCCAATTCATCCATGCCGACCAGATATCCTAAATAAATCTAGACCCATTTGCCAGCATTTGACCCATATCCCTCTAAACCATTCCTATTCATATACCCATCCAGATGCCTTTTAAATATTGTATTTGCACCAGCTTCCACCACTTGCTCTGTCCATACATGCACCACCCTCTGCGTGAAAAGTTGCCCCTCTGGTTTTGGACTCCCCCAACCCAGGGAAAAGACTTTGTCTATTTATCCAATCCATGCCCCTCCCGATTTTATAAACCTCTATAAGGTCACCCCTCAGCCTCCGAAGCTCCAGGGAAAACAGCCCCAACCTATTCGGCCTCCCCCCTATAGCTCAAACCCTCCAACCCTGATCAACGTCCTTGTAAATCTTTTCTGAACCCTTTGAAGTTTCACAACATTCTTCCTATAGCAGGGAGACCAGAATTGTATGAAATATTCCAACAGTGGCCTAACCAATGTCCTGTATAGCTCCAACATGACCTCTCAACTCCTCTACTCAATGCACTGAAACTGTCAGCAAAGGCAGCAGCTATGCAGGTTACTGCTGAGTCAGACAGCAGTGTATGTTTCTTTCTCTGTTTGAATCACTGCCCATGTGGTCATTGCCCTTTGTCTGTCTTCGTCCTTTTTTTAAAGTGCCGTTGTTTTGATCTTTTTTAGCCCCAAAGTTTCAAAACAATGCAACAGCTTATAAAACTGTAATGACTGCTCCTAGAATTCAATGAAATCAGTGCCAACACTGTCCTAAAAGGTTTACCCCCTATCTTTAAACTGTGTCCCCTGGTTCTGGTCTCTCCCACCATCTGGAATGTCCTTCCTGCATCTAGTCCTGCTAGAATTTTATAGGTTATTTTGAGATTCCCCCACTCTACTAAATTCTGGTAAATACAATCTGAACTGACTCAGTCTCCTCATACAATCAGTCGTGGTATCCAGGAATCAATTTCGTAAATCTTCGCTGCATTCCCTCTATAGCAGGAACATCTTTTCTCAGATAAGGTTACCAAAACTGCATACAACATTTCAGGTGTGGCTATACCCTTTGTAACTGCAGCAAGTTTCTGTACTCAGATATTTCACTATGAAGACCAGCATACAGTTTGCCTTCATTACTGCTGGCTGCACCCGCATGATTACTTTGAGAGACTGGTGCATAAGGACATCAGGTCTTGTTGCACACTCCCCTCTTTCAATTTACAGCTATTCAAATAATAATCTCCCTTCCTACTTTTGCAACCAACATGGATAACCTTACTTTTATCCACAACACACTGCATCTGACATTCTTTTGCCTACTCAGCCTGTCACAAACAACTACACTGAAACATTCTAAGAATTTTTTTTAAAAAGCCAATATCATTTCATGAGCATGAAATAGTTGATATTATGAGTAAAATGATCTTTTAAAATTTACAATTAATTTTTTTAAATTTCCATTTGAGCCGAACAAATAAAGATAAAGTGAAACCACCGCAGCAAACTGGAAAGATGACAAAACCAGCTCCAATTCAACATTCATTCCTGACGGATGTTTCTGATGTGAGAGAGATGGAGTGTGGCTTGTTGAATTTGCTGAATGATTTCCACTCTGGGAAGTTACAGGCATTTGGTGAGTTCTTTGAATGAAGGAAATGTGACATCCAAATGTAATAAGTAATGTAGTCAATTCACATGATTATTAAAATACATATGCGGATGGTGAAAGTAACATTGTGAATATCTTGAAACCTGGCAACTGAAATATTGTGGCTTAACTTGCATTAGGAAGTCTGCAATGATTTTTCACCAGTACTGCACTGACATTGTGAACAGCACTTTCTTTCATGAACATGAAGCCTATGTTTCCCAACTTGGCAATATTTTCTGCAGGTCTGTCACATTGTTGAAGGAGCATGAGATGCTAACTAATCATTGGGCTGTCTGGACATTTTTAAAGTAAATAGATACGTGCCCCAATTTTTCATTCCAGTTTTAACCCAGATCCTCTCGATTATTATTTGCACTTAGTACTACCATAGCCTCGATAACAATGTCTGTCTCTTTTCCTTATCTTTGCCGCTGCTCATACGTTGTTCATACTTTTGCTAGTTTTAGACTCAGGGTTTCTTTAACATCTTGTTTACTGTCTTCCTCTCTATCCCCCCCCCCCCCCCACCTTCTATAAAATGTAAATTTGATCACTAATCATGTGTACTTGCACACTTATTAACTTGCTTTCCTCCAATACCTTCAATTTTCAATCCTGGTTTCGTTATTTCGTTCCCTATTGTTTGAGCAGACTTGATTGGCCAAGTAACCTCCTCCTTCTATTCCTACTGATTCCGATTTTTTTCTAAGGTCTTGCTCCCTGTGTCTCCCAGTCAATTTTGGTCTGATGTGCTCCTGCCTGATATATGTATTTTTTCCCTGTACAAGATTGATGGTGAATTGCTCAGCTTGACTCTGTGATTCTCTCCTGAAACATTCTATCCCCCTGAAACTTTTAAAACAGAATTAATAACATTTTTTAATTGAGCTTTTTGGTCACCTCTCTTCATTTTCCCACTGTGTTTGACAACTCATCCTTTTATGTTTTCTCTTCCATGTACCCTGAAACATTTTCTACATTAAAACCTTGTGTAACTGCAAATTATTGACACCTTTTCTTTCTGTCACAGTTTTTCTAAGTTTTCTGTGCCTCCTCTCTTGAAATCAGTAAAGACTTGATACAGGTTTTCCCAGGCACCAGAGCTTCGTGTGCCTTATCCAAGAGACTGCTATTCAAAATTGTCCTTGGACCTGATGGGTACTGTGAGTACTGCAGATGCTGGAAATCAGAGTCGAGATTAGAGTGGTGCTAGAAAAGCACAGCAGGTCAGGCAGCATCCGGGGAGCAGGAAAATCGACGTTTTGGGCAAAAGCTCTTCATGGGCTTTTGCCCGAAACGTTGTTTTTCCTGCTCCTTGGATGCTGCCTGATCTGCTCTGCTTTTCCAGCACCATTTCTAATCTAGACTTGGATCAGATGGACCAATGGACTGAGGAGTGGCAGATAGAGTTTAATTTAGATAAATGTAAAGTGCTGCATTTTGGAAAGGCAAATCAGGGTAGGACTTATACACTTAATGGTAAAGTTCTGGGGAGTTTGCTGAACAAAGTGATCTTGGAGTGCGGGTTCAGAGTTACTTGAAAGTGGAGTCGCAGGTTGATAGGATAGTGAAGAAGGCATTTGGTATGCTTGCCTTTATTGGTCAGAACATTGAGTATAGGAGTTGCAGCTGTACATTGATTTGGCCACTTTTGGAATATTGTGTGCAATTCTGTCCTCCCTGCTATTGGAAGGATTTTGTAAAACTTGAAAGGATGTTGCCAGGATTGGAGGATCTGAGCTAGAGGAAGAGGCTGAACAGACTGAGGCTATTTTACCTGGAGCATCGGAGGCTGGAGGAATGACCTTATAGAGGTTGATAAAATCATAAGGGATACGGATAGGGTAAATAGACAAGGTCTTTCTCCCAGGGTGGGGGAGTCCAAAACCAGAGGGCATAAGTTTAGGGTGAGAGGTGAAAACTTTAAAAGGGACCTAAGGGGCAACCTTTTCATGCAGAGGGTGGTGCGTATACGTAATGAGCTGCCAGAGGAAGTGATGGAGGGTGGTACAATTAGAACATTTAAAAGGCATCTGGATGGGTATATGAAATAGGAAGGGTTTAGAGGGCTATGGATCAAATGCTGGCAAATGGGATTAGATTTATTTAGGATATCTAGTTGGCATAGATGTGTTGGACTGAAGAGTCTGTTTTTATGTGGTACAGCTCTGTGACAGTGAGGACTGCCAAACTGTTTCCCTGTAGGCATCATGGATTGGATAATCCTGTCTCCATATGGGATTACTGGATTCTATTAAGACAAGAAAACTCGATGAGCATGTTTCTTTCCTCATTTCATAAAAGTGTTGAATCTATTTGTTGTATAACTGTTGTTTGGCTGTGAGGATCTTAACAATTGATGGACAATTGCTTTGGGGAACTATTTTTTGTCTTAAATTTATTTTAAAACAAATCAATTTTTTTCAAAAGTAATGTATGCTTTTTGTAAAAAAAAACAATATTCTGAAACATATGGGTAATATGTTTTATCCGTATAGTATTCTCTGAATGTGGCAGCACAAAGTATTTTAACCATCGTGTTTAGTGCTAATGAGCTCGGTAAATTGTGTTCCAGTTCAGAAGCAATTTGTTGCCATGGCAACTGGAAGTCAA
Source organism: Chiloscyllium plagiosum (assembly GCF_004010195.1). Classification (NCBI taxonomy): domain Eukaryota; kingdom Metazoa; phylum Chordata; class Chondrichthyes; order Orectolobiformes; family Hemiscylliidae; genus Chiloscyllium; species Chiloscyllium plagiosum. Next base: position 48,170,910 of record NC_057738.1, read on the forward strand.
AGTTGAAATAACTTTAACCATTTAACGGTTGTTACTGAAGTTTAACAAAGTTGAAGTTCATTGGTCTCAGAAGCAAATTTAATCAGGAGTATGAGCTGCTGCAGTTTAATGAATTTCTTTTTCTCAATTGTGAAAATGCTACATTTTCTTTAGGAAAAGAGTGCTCTTTTGAACAGATGGAGCATGTGAGAGAGATGCAAGAAAAAATGGCTCGTTTACATTTTAGCCTTGACAGTCATGTGGAAGAGCTATCTGCAGACAAGAAAAAAAATGCATCTGACAGGAATCTCGAACAGCTTCTGACAAATGTGAGTTTAAGAAAATTTTAATTGGTGTCTAATGAGAGGGTTTGTTGTGAAGTTCTTTGCAAATTGAAAACATTTAGACATAACGTTGAGATGATTAAAACATGTCAGAGAAATATTAGTTCAATTAGATTGACATGAAGTCAGTTTTAGATTCTAGAGAAAGAAACATACAACTTCAATTTTTGGGGCTTATGGTGCATGTCAGTGTCCTTATCTCTGAATTACAATGCCCTTATTCAAGTCCTGCCTGCTCCAATGTGTGTAATAACATTTCTGAATGGGTAGACTAGAAAATATTTACAATTTTATTCCCTGGCTTTATAACTTACCAAACCTTCAAAAATATGTGATATGAGCACTTTTGTTTTCCATTGAAATAGAACATCTCAGTTTTGTAACTAAAGTCAGAATCTTATCACTGATCTATCTTGTGCATAAAAAGCCATGAAACATGTGGTAACACTTGTACAATCAGAAAGAAGGTTTGATGTTCAAGGATTTGAACACAGTAATTTAGGCTGACACTGTATTGCAGGAATGATGGAGTATTGCACTTTCAGAAGTGCAATCTGCTGTCTGTTTAGAAGATGAGCAGGTCTGTTATCTCTGTTGTTCTAACCTACACTTATCACTTAATCAACATCAGCAAAGCACATTACCTTATTATTATTTTCCTGCTCTGTTTTCGTTTGTTAGAACATAGAACATAGAAGAATACAGCGCAGTACAGGCCCTTCGGCCCTCGATGTTGCGCCGATCCAAGCCCACCTAATCTACACTAGCCCACTATCCTCCATATGCCTATCCAATGCCCGCTTAAATGCCCATAATGAGGGAGAGTCCACCACTGCTACTGGCAGGGCATTCCATGAACTCACGACTCGCTGAATAAGTGTCATCGAGGTGACTCTGTTCCACAACCTGGGCTAGCCTACCCTTCACAGATCCAGCAAGACACAAGTGGAAGGAAGTCGTGCTGAGTCTCATATCATGGAGCCTGAAGCTGCTTTATTGCCTGCGTCTCACCCTGGAAACTGTGCCTCACCCCACTCCTATTCAATCCTGCCTCCCTACCCACATACTCTGAACATTTGGTCACCTCCATGTGGATGTCCATGCTAGGGCTGTGACTCAGGTAGGGGCTTCAGAATAGTGTTTTTCATTTTGGTTCATCCGCAAACTTGCTTACCCAACCTTCTAACCCCTCTTCCAGGTCATTTATAAAAATGACAAACAGCAATTGTCCCAAAACAGATCCTTGCGGAACACCGCTAGTGACGGCACTCCATGAAGAAACTTTGCCATCAACTACTACCCTCTGTCTTCTTCCATCCAGCCAATTCCTAATCCAAACCTCCAACTCACCCTCAATGCCATATCTCCGTATTTTCTGCAGTAGCCTACTATGGGGAACCTTATCAAACGCCTTACTAAAATCCATATATACCACATCTACCGCTTTGCCCTCATCAACCTCCTTCGTCACCTTTTCAAAGAATTCAATAAGGTTTGTGAGGCATGACTTGCCCTTCACAAAACCATGCTGACTATCCTTGATCACATTATTCCTATCCAGATGTTCATAAATCCTATCCCTTACAATTCTCTCTAAGACTTTGCCCACAACAGAAGTGAGACTCACCGGCCTATAGTTACTAGGGTTATCCCTACTCCCCTTTTTGAACAAGGGGACCACATTTGCTATCCTCCAGTCTTCTGGCACTACTCCTGTAGACAACGAGGACATAAAACTTAAGGCCAATGGCTCTGCAATCTCCTCCCTTGCTTCCCAGAGAATCCTAGGATAAATGCCATCAGGCCCAGGGGACTTATCTATTTTCACCCTTTCCAGAATTTCCAATACCTCTTCTCTACATACCTCAAAGCCATCCATTCTACTTAATTGTGACTCAGTATTCACATTGACAATAATGTCCTGTTCCTGATTGAATACTGACGAAAAGTATTCATTCAGTGTCTCCCCAATCTCTTCAGCCTCCACACGTAACTTCCCACTACTATCCTTGACTGGACCTATTCCTACCCTAGTCATTCTTTTATTCCTGTCATACCTATAGAAAGCCTTAGGGTTTTCCCTAATCCTACCAACTAAGGACTTTTCATGTCCCCTCCTTGCTGCTCTTAGCTCTCTCTTCAGGTCCTTCCTGGCTACCTTATAACTCTCAATCGCCCCAATTGAACCTTCACGCCTCATCTTTACATAGGCCGCCCTCTTCCATTTAACAAGGGATTCCAATTCCTTATTAAACCACGGCTCCCTCACACGACCCTTTCCTCCCTGCCTGACAGGTACATACTAATCAAGGACACTCGATAGTTGCTCCTTGAACAAGCTCCACATATCAATTACGCCCTTGCCTTGAAGATTACTTTACACATCAGTTGTAAACAATCATAGAATCAATTGATTAAATGATTTTTTTTATTATTAAGTTCACAATTTACTATAAGAACTCAGGTACCAAGCTTTACCTATCTAGCTGGACTACAGCGGAGTGATTGTTCTAAAATTCTGGATTAGTGGTGCTGGAAGAGCACAGCAATTCAGGCAGCATCCGAGGACAGACAAAATCGATGTTTCGGGCAAAAGCCCTGGGCTTTTGCCCGAAACGTCGATTTTGCCTGTCCTCGGATGCTGCCTGAATTGCTGTGCTCTTCCAGCACCACTAATCCAGAATCTGGTTTCCAGCATCTGCAGTCATTGTTTTTACCTGATTGTTCTAAAACACATGCCAATCCAACCTTTGACTTCTACATTCCATTCATTTAAAGATCACGAAGAACTGATGCAGAAAGGACCAGTTTAGATTTGGAGAAATATATATCTCCTCCTATAGTGGTTAGGATTCAGCACATTCATAACAAAGCCACAATTCATTTCCTGGTCAGTGAATAACTCTTTCAAGCTTTCCTGGTGGTCTCATGGATTGGGTTTGGCATGGTCACCGCTGTGATCTGGGTTTGATTCTTGGTCAAGGAATAACTTTCTTGAAAGGGCTATTGTGGCACCATGGTAGTATCCCTACTTCTGGGCCAATCCTAGATGCCCTGTGGGTGTATTAATAACAGCAAATTAATTAAATTAATTGAGTTGTTTAAAATTGTTTTAGAAGTGAATTGATAACTTTTGTGAAGTGTGGTCAAAATTCTCCATGACACATTAATTTGTTAATTTGGTATCGGTATCTAATGACATTTTATATTGTGGATCTAGATATGTTATCTGATTGTGTTAACCTTTATTATTTTTCACTATCTTACAGCTGGAAGAGCTTAGTACTTCAATGTATCCTTTTCAAATGATTCTTGTCACTAATTATTTACAGCACATTGACAAACTATTGCCTTTGCTGTTATGTTACAATCAGCTGGCTGTTCATTTGAGTTCCAGCACTTCCTGATTTTCAGTGGATAAAAGTTGACTTGAATGGAAGTGCAAATAGATCTGTGGGGAGTGGAAGGGGAGAGACATTAAAGGGCCTGCTGGAACGCAACTACGGTGTTATAGGAGAACTACCTGTATGAAGCTCTCTAGCCCAACATCTGAATCATTAATAAAGAAAGCAAATAGTTGAACTCTCAAAATCAACCTGTAAGACTCAATTCCTGATGAAGGGCTTATGTCCAAAACGTCGACTCTCCTGCTCCACAGTTGCTGCCTAACCTGCTGTGCTTTTCTAGTACCACCCTTTTCAACTCTGATTTTCCAGCATCTACAGTCCTCACTTTCTCTCAATTCTACTAACTGCTCATTATCCCTACTCTCTGCCTTATGCAGTTCAGCAAATTTGCCTCCGAGGTCAATGATTCATTCTTAATTCAATGACCTGCATCTGCTCGGTCAACACAGATCAACAAACATTTACTCTATCCACTACCGATGCTCAGTAGCAGCAGTGTGTACCTTCTATAAGATGCACTGCAGAAATTCACCAAATATTCTTAGACAGTACCTTCCAAACTGACAGCCATTTCCATCTAGAAGGACATGGGCAGCAGATACTTGGAACACCACCTTCTGCAAGTTCCCCTCCAAGTCACTCACCGTCCTGACTTGGAAATATATTGCCATTCCTTTACTGTTGCTGGTTCAGAATCCTGGAATTCCCTCCCTTAAGGGCATTGTGGGTCAACCCACAGCATGCGAACTGCAGTGGTTCAAGAAGGCAACTCACCATCACCTCTCAATGGCAACTAGGGACAGGCATCAAATGCCAAGACAGCAACACCCATGTTGCGCAAGTGAACTTTTTAAAAAAAAAAAAAATCATGAACCAACTAGAGATCTCATGATCTGTATGGCTCATTGTTGTAAAAAGCAGTATATTCACCTATTAAGCTATTTGGGGAACTTGCTTAAGGGACTTTTAAACTATGAATAGGGATATTAGATTTTTATATGTGAAGAAGAAATGATCCTTAGCAGAAATTCAGACAAAAGCTACACTTAGCAGAAAATCAAGAACTGCCAAAAAACCAAGAGCCGAAACCACATACTTTATAGAAACTGTGGTTAATGAGACTGGTGCGAATCTTGGATGAAGCGAAAATGAATTGCACTCCTCATACTTGTCATGTTTACACTGAAAGTGGGAAACAGACATTATACTAGCTGTTAATAGGGAGCATTGTCAATTCTATCTCCTTCTTTCATCTCTTTCTGTTCACTACAGTACAGTTGCACACTGGGTTAACTACCTTAGTGGTCATTACTCATGTCAGCCTTGATAGTCATTTTGAACATATTTTTGATTTGATTTATTATTATATGTATCTAGATACTGTGGAAAGTCATGTTTTGCGTGCTATACAGGCAGATCATACCATACAAAGTGCATAAGGTTAGCAGAACAGAGTGCAGAATACAGTGTTACAGCCGCAGAGAAGGTGCAGAGAGATCAGAATTAACATTTGAGGTCCATTCAAAAGTGTGATAACAGCGGGGAGGAAGCTGTTCTTGAATCTGTTTGTATGTGCATACAAACTTTTATATCTTCTGCTCAATGGAAGAGAATATAACCAAGCTGGAAGGGGTCTTTGGTTTTGTTGGTTGCTTTCCTGAGGCAATAGGAAGTATGCCATTCAATTGTAAAGGAAGGAATCACAACCGAATTCAAGTCATATCTTGTTCCCACTTGACTACATGCGAGAATATTGGACAATTTAATAGTGGCCGCAGTATTGCATGATTTTTGCAAAATTTTAATCTACTGGTGCTGAAGCCAATCAATACCATCCCAGGTGAAATTGGGTTTATCTCCATAAACAACGGCTAGAATTTTCAACTTACTTTCTCAGTGTAGTTCAGTTGCACACTGGATACATTTGTAGAAACATCTGGGAACTTAGTTTGTTTCTGTGGCTGGGGTACAAATGTATTGTTTGATTGGCACAGGAAAAACAATTTTATGAACATCAGTTTTAAAAATGCAATTATTATTTTCCCTGGTACCGAGGGTTTACTTTTAATATCATTTGTGCTGTTTGTACAAGGACACATTTTTTAGTTCAGGAAGTGCAGTTCGCAGTTTTAGCTGTCATTGCAAGAAATTCGTTTGAAGTGTGTCTACTTTAATGCCGGTAGCATCTGGAATAAGTTGGGTGAACTTGCAGCATGGATTGGTACCTGGGATTTCAATGTTGTGGCCATTTCTGAGACATGGATAGAGCAGGGACAGGAATGGTTATTGTAGGTTCTGAGATTTAGATGTTTCAGTGAGAACAGAGAAGATGGTAAAAGGCTGGGGGTGGTGGTGGTGGTATTGTTAATCAAGGGCAGTATTACAGTGGCAGAAAGGACAGTTGAGGACTTGTCTACTGAGGTAGTATGGGCTGAGGTTAGAAACAGGAAAGGAGAGATCACCCTGTTGGGAGTTTTCTATAGGCGTCTGAATAGTTCCAGAGACGTAGAGAAAAGGATTGCAAAGATGATTCTGGATAGAAGTGAGAGTAACAGGGTAGTTGTTATGGGCGTTTTAACTTTCCAAATATTGACTGCGAATACTTCTTTACTTTAGATGGATCAGTTTTTGTTCAATGTGTGCAGGAGGCTTTCCTGACACAGTATGCATACAGGCCAACAAGGGGCAAGACCACATTGGATTTGGTACTAGCTAATGAACCTGGCCAGGTGTTAGATTTGGAGGTAGGTGAGCACTTTGGTGGTAGTGACCACCATTTGGTTATGTTTACTTTAGTGATTGTCCAGCCTTTGGCTTTGCTCTTTACATCATTACTGTTTGCAGGAATAGTGCCAGAAGACTGGAGGATAGCAAATGTCCCCTTGTTCAAGAAGGGAAGTAGAAACAATCCTGGTAATTATAGACCAGTGAGCCTTCTGTTGTGGGTAAAGTGTTGGAAAAGGTTATAAGAGATAGGATTTTTAATCATCTAGAAAGGAATAAGTTGAATCGGGATAGTTAACACAGTATTGTGAAGGGTAGGAATGCCTCACAAACCTTATTGACTTCTTTGAGAAGCTGACCAAACATGTGGATGAGGGTAAAATGGTTGATGTGGTATATATGGATTTCAGCAAGGCATTTGACAAGGTTCCCCACGGTAGGCTATTGTACAAATTATGGAGGCATGGGATTGAGGATGATTTAGCGGTTTGGATCAGAAATTAGCTAGCTGAAAGAAGATAGAGAGTGGTGGTTGATGGGAAATGTTCATTCTGGAGTTCAGTTCCTAGTGGTGTTCTGCAAGGATCTGTTTTGGGGCCACTGCTGTTTGTCATTTTTATAAACTACCTGGATGAGGGCATAGAAGGATGAGTTAGTAAATTTGCAGATGATACTAAGCTGAGTAGAGTTGTGGATAGTGCCGAAGGATGTTGTCGGTTATGGGGAACATAGGCTGCAGAGCTGGGCTGAGAGGTGGCATATGGAGTTTAATGTGGAAAAGCGTGAGGTGATTCACTTTGAAAGGAGTAGGAGAGAGCAGAGAGTTCTCCGTGTCCATGTACATAGATCAACCCAGGTTGATAGGGTTGTTAAGGAGGCATATGATGTTTTAGCTTTTATTAGTAGAGGGACTGAATTTCAGAACCATGAGTTCATGCTGCAGCTGTGCAAAACTCTGGTGTGGCTGCACTTGGGGTATTGCGTACAGTTCTGGTCACCGCATTATAGGAAGGATGTGGAAGCTTTGGAAAGGATGCAGAGGAGATTTACTAGGATGTTGCCTCATATAGAGAGAAGAGCTGAAAAATGTGTTGCTGGAAAAGCGCAGCAGGTCAGGCAGCATCCAAGGAGCAGGAGAATCGACATTTCGGGCATAAGTCCTTGTTCAGGGTTTGCTGATCTCCAGCATCTGCAGTCCTCACTTTCTCCTCATATGGAGAGAAGGTCTTATGAGGAAAGGCTGAGGGACTTGAGGCTGTTTTCGTTAGAGAGAAGAAGGTTAAGAGGTGGCTTAATTGAGTTGAAACTTTATTGCTGGAACAGCACAGCAGGTCAGGCAGCATCCAGGGAACAGGAGATTCGACGTTTCGGGCACAGGCCCTTCTTCAGGAATGAGCAGAGAGTGTTCAGCAGGAGAAGATAAAAGGTAGGGAGGAGGGACTTGGAGGAGGGGAGTTGGAAATGTGATAGGTGGAAAGAGGTCAAGGTGAGGGTGATAGGTCGGAGTAGGGTGGAGGCGGAGAGGTCAAGAAGAAGACTGCAGGCCAGGAAGGCGGTGCCGGGCGGGAAGGATCCGGCTGAGACAAGGTGGGGGGAGGGAGAATGAAGAAACTGGTGAAGTCCAAGTTCATCCCCTGCGGTTGGAGGGTTCCCAGTCGGAAGATAAGACGCTCCTCCTCCGACCGTCGCGTTGTTGTGGTTTGGCGGTGGATGAGTCCAATGACCTGCATATCCTCGGTGGAGTGGGAGGGGGAGTTGAAATGCTGTGCTACAGGGTGGTTGGGTCGG
>NC_057738.1:48182523-48210282 GCF_004010195.1 Chiloscyllium plagiosum
TCCGCCAAACAGCTTAAAACTATGACCCCTCATGTTAGTCATTTCTGCCCTGGGAAATAGTCTCTGGCTATCAACTCTATCTATACCTCTCATTATCTTGTACACCTCAATTAGGTCCCCTCTCTCTTCCTTCTTATTTCCAATGAAAAATGTCCGAGCTCAGTCAACCTCTCTTCGTAAGATAAGCCCTCCATTCCAGGCAGCATCCTGGTAAACCTCCTCTGAACCCTCTCCAAAGCATCCACATCTTTCCTATAATAGGGCGACCAGAACTGGACACAGTATTCCAAGTGCGGTCTAACTAAAGTTTTATAGAGCTGAAACAAGATCTCACGGCTCTTAAACTCAATCTCCCAACATCGGGCAGAGGTCCTGTACTGCTCTGTAATGTTCTATATTTTATGCAACTGACTGGTCACTATCAGTGGAATACATATTTAGACCAGTCCAGATGAAGGATCCTGCCTGAAACATTGACTGTCTTGCTCCTCAGATGCTGCCTGACCTGCTGTGCTTTTTCCAGCCCCACGCTTTATCAACTCTGACTCTCCAGCATCTGCAGTCCTCACTATCAGATATTTAGACCAAATATTTATATCTTTTTCTTAAACAGCACATGGTAGGTGAAAGCTTAAAATGATCTTTTCAATTAAAGAATTTAAGGTTTCTTTTAAATTCGTACAAATTGTGATTATTTCAGTTAAACAACTGAATCAACATTGTTAAACGATATCAGTCTGTTTAAAAATGTATTTTATACATTACAGGTAAATAAAGATTAGCTTATTCACTCCGGACAAACCTACAGCATATTTCTGTTGTTCTAAATCTTTCTTCTTGTTATATTCACATCTCTGTTTAAGATAGGTTCAAGGGCAGTGATTTTTAAATAAGGATTCAGTCTTCGTGGTGGAACATAATGTTTATTTGACTCTGGTATAATAAAATAATAAGTCCGACTAGGAACTATGGACTGAACTTTTGCTTCCAGGTAAGGTACTAAACTCAGGATATTATCTGACTTGCAGCTTCTGCCTTGGGAGGCAGAACATCAGGTGACTGAGATGCATGTCAGGCTTGATGCCCCTTAAACTCTCCATGCCAGCGCAAGAACCTTCCACCCATCCCCAAGTCATCCTAGTGACTTGTGCCAACCCATGCTCATACCTGCATCCATAATCTGTGCCAAATTAGTGCAAACTCGATCTAACCACCACCCATTTCCATTACACCTTCCATGCCAACTCATGAAGTATCCATCATGGGCAGATCTCTGGAACCATGTTGAGATGCAATAAATAAAAGTTTGAAACATCTATTAGAGTGTTCATTGTTTTAAAATAAAAACTCAGATTAGATTCCCTACAGTATAGAAACAGGCCCTTCAGCCCAACAAGTCCACACTGCCCCTCTGAAGACTAACCCACCCAGACCCACTCCCCTCCCCTATATTTATCCCTGACTAATGAGCCTAACACTGCAGGCAATTTAGCATGGCCAATTCACCTGGCCTGCACATCTTTGGATTGTGGAAGAAAGCCCATGCAGACACAGGGAGAATGTGCAAACTCCACTCAGACAGTTGCCCAAAGCTGGAATCGATTCTGGGACCCTGGCACTGTGAGGTAGCAGTGCTAACCACTGAGCCACCATGTAGGTCATATATTCATGTAGATCTATTCAAATCATTTAAATAGCTTGAAGTACTTAATCCTGATTAAAATATTCTGCTACTTTGCTTGGCCTTGTAAATGTTACCACGAATTAACCTCACTGATGCAAGTATATAGCTCCTTAAGTAAGGATAGCAAGGGATGAGACTTGTTTTGGGGAGATCCAAGTCAGTGTGTGAAAGGCCAGACAGTTTTGATATAGAGAAAATCTTTTATTTACAGTCCGCAATCCCACACCATATTCTTTTGACCTTCTTGTTTCTTGGGAATACTTAGTCTCCAAAATGCATCCCACCCCAGGGTGGTTCCATTCACCATCAGATTGCCTCCCATGCACACTTTAGTGGGGGTATACACTTATGGAAATCCATTGATAACATACCACTTTTGAGAGTTCCTGAAGAAAATGTAACACCTTATAAGGCGACTGGAGAATTATGAAATGGAAAGTGTTTTCACACTTTCAAGTATCACAATTGGGTATTTTATTGTAATATAGATGTGATGCAGTGATTAAAATGCACGTGTCCTCTAAAAGTAAGCTGACTGTTACCATTAACCAGGCATCTTTAGTTATCCATGTGCGTTACAGTAAAACCATTTGGTAGAAGTAGGCCATTCAGCTCAACCAGTCTGCTCTGTGTTGTTTAATGAGATCATGTAACATGCCTCAATAACTACCGCCTGTGTGACTCTAACCTCCATAATTATGAAGTTTAAGGTTTGTGTGAAGACTTATAGCTCGGGTGCCCGTTGCAGCAGTTGTGGGTATATTTGCCAAGCTGGGAAGTCGAATTGCAGATGTTTTGTCCTTTATCTATAAAACCATAAGACATAGGAGCAGAAATTAGGCCATTCAGCCCATCAGGTCTGCTCCATGATTCGATCATAGCTGATATTTTTCTCAACCCCATTCTCCCGCTTTCTCCCCATAACCCTTGATCCCCTTGATACTCAAGAACCTATCTATCTCAGTCTTAAATATACTCAATGACCTGGCCTCCACAGCCTTCTGTGGCACTGAATTCCAGAGATTCACCACTCTCTGGCTGAAGAGGTTTCTCCTTATCTCTGTTCTAAAAGGTCTTCCCTTTATTCTAAGGCTATGCCCTCGGGTCCTAGTCGCTCCTATCAATGGAAACATCTTCCCAACATCTACTCTGTCCAGGCCATTCAGTATTCTGTATGTTTCAATTAGATCCCCCCTCATCCTTCTAAGTTCCATCGAGTATAAACCCAGAGTCCTCAAATGTTCCTCATACGTTAAGCTTTTCATTTTGGGCACCGTTCTCGTGAACCTCCTCTGAACACAATCCAGGGCCTGTACATTCTTCCTGAGATATGGGGCCCAAAACTGCACACAATACTCCAAATGTGGTCTGACCAGAGCCTTAATGAGCCTTAAAAGTACATCTCTGCTTTTCTATTCAAGTCCTCAAAATAAATGCCATCATTGCATTTGCCTTCCTAACTACTGACTCAACCTGCACGTTTACCTCTGGATCAGAACTCCCAAGTCTCTTTGCACTTCAGACTTCTGAACTCTCTCCACATTTAGAAAATATTCCTGCCTCTATTCTTCCTACCAAAGTGCATGACCTCACACTTTCCCACATTGTACTCCATTTGCCACTTCTTTACCCACTCTCCTAAACTGTCCAAACCCTTCTGCAGCCTCCCTGCTTCCTCAATGCTACTTGCCCCTCCAACTATCTTTGTATAATGTGCAAACTTAGCCAGAATGTTCTCAGTTCCTTCATCTAGATCATGAAACATTTTGATAGTAATACTGAGCTGTTTTGGGCCCCATATCTCAGGAAGAATGTATAGGCCCTGGATTGTGTTCAGAGGAGGTTCACGAGAATGGTGCCAGAAATGAAAAGCTTAATGTATGAGGAACATTTGAGGACTCTGGGTTTATACTCGATGGAGCTTAGAAGGATGAGGGGGGGGGAATCTAATTGAAACATACAGAATACTGAATGGCCTGGACAGGGGTTAGTGGCCCTGGAGTGGTTCAGAGGAGCTTCATGAGAATGGTCCTAGAAATGAAAAGATTAACATATGAGCAATGTTCGAGGTCTGGATTTATACTCAATGTAGTTTAGAAGGATTAGGGGTATTTAATCAAAACATACAGAATACTGGATGGCCTGGACAGAGTAGATGGTGGGAAGATATTTCCATTGGTAGGAAAGACTAGGACCCAAGGGAATAGCCTTAGAGTAAAGGGAAGACCTTTTAGAACGGAGATAAGGAAAAACGTCTTCAGCCAGAAAGTGGGGAATCTCTGGAATTCATTGCCACAGAAGGCGACAGAGGCCAGGTCATTGAATATATTTAAGACTGAGATAGATAGGTTCTTGAGGATCAAGGGGATCAAAGGTTTCAGGGAAAAAAATGGAAGAATGGGGTTAAGAAACTTATTAGCTATGATTGAATAGTGGTGCAGACTCGATGGGCTGAATGGTCTAATTTCTGCTCCTATGTCTTATGGGTCTTATGGGATGGAAAAAAAAGATGATTACAAACCAGTTAGCCTAACACCTGTAGTGGAGAAAATGCTAGAGTCCTTTATAAAAGACACAATAACAGAATGTTTGGAAAGTATTAATGGGTTGACCCATGCAAGCATAGGATTTTGAAAGGCAAATCATCCTTAACAAATCTACTGGAGTTATTTTGAGAATCTAACCAGTTGAATAGATAAAGGACAAACATATATTTGGGTTTTCAGAAGGCTTATGATATGGTTTCTCATAAGTGGTTTGTGGACAAAGGTAAAACAAATCAGATATGGTAATATATTGACATGGTTTGAGAATTAGTTGACAGACCGGAAATTGCCTGGAAAGAAATGGGTCTTTTTCCAAGCAGTAGGTAGTGACTCTGTATGACACAAAGATGCTTGGATTCTAGTTATTCATGATAGATATAAATGACCAAAATAAGATAACCAAATGCAACACTTTCAAGTTTGCTGATGACATTAAACTGGGCAGGATTGAGAGTTGTGAGGAGGATGTAAGGATGCTTCAAGGTAATTTAGACAAGTTGGATTTGTGGGGCAAACACATGACAGATTCAGTACAATACGTCCAAATGTGAAATTATGCATTTCTGTGTGAAAAACAGAAAAGTACAATTTAAATGATTACAAAAAAAATGCTGGAAAAGCTCAGCAGGTCTGGCAGCATCTGTGGCGAGAAATCAGAGTTAATGTTTCAGGTTCAGTGACCCTTCCTCAGAACTAATGGTAGTGAGGAAAATGGTGTTTAAATAGAAACTAACAATGAGGAGGATGGGGTTGGGAGTAAACAATGGGTGGAGATAGAGCCCAAAGAGCGAGAAGGACAGTTGGACAGACAAAGGAGTGGATAATGATCAGGCTTGGAGGGTAAATAGCTATTAATGGGGACTGTTAGCAGCTAACAATGGGTTGTGTGTAATAGCACACTATACTATAACAAGGTTTGGTGTGTGGGATTGGTGTAAGGACACTTCCAAACACCATCTTGTTCCCTGGCCAACATCTCAGTCCCTGGTTTGTTACAGTGCTCCAGAGAAGCTCAGCACAAGCTGGAAGAACAGCACTTCATTTTCTACTTGGGAACTCTGCAGCCTTCTGGACTCAATATCGAGTTCAATAACTTCACGGCTTGAGCTTCTCCCAAATTCTGGTTGCCACACTAGCAGAAAGATATGGATGCTTTGGAGAGGGTGCAGAGAAGGTTTACCAGGATGTTGCCTGATCTGGAGGGTTTTAGTTGTGAGGAGAGCTTGGATAAATTCGGATTGTTTTCACTGGAAAGACGGAGGCTGAGGGGCAAACTAATAGAAGTCTACAAAGTTATGAGAGGTTTAGATAGGTTTGATAGTTGGGGCTTTTTCCCGAGATGGAAAGGTAACTACAAGAGAGCACAGGTTCAAGATGAGAGGGAGAAGGTTGAAGGGAAACGTGCGGGAAAAATTTTTTCACCCAGGGAATGTTGGGTGACTGGAACACACTGACAGTGGAAATATTAAAAGCAGGTATATTAGCAATGTTTAAGGCATATATTGATAGACACATGAACAGGAAGCGGACAGAAACTGCGCATTGGTAGTGTGCAGTGGGTCTAAATAAGGATTGGAAAATCAGTGCAGGCTTTGTGGGCCGCAGGGTTTCTGTCCTATATTGAATTGAAAATAAAATTCACTTTCGCTATTTTCTTCCCTTGTATATATTTAGAGAAGCTATCCATTTTTATATTTTGCATTTGTTTTCCTTCATAATTTACCTTTGTTCTTTTTGTTTGGCGTCTGCAATAAGTTAAACCTTAGTTTTTGTCTTTATGTTATCTTACATTTCTTGCTTAGGCATGGATTTTTTCCCCACCTTTTACAATCTTTCTTCCTCTCTGAAATATATTTTAGATGGGAGGAATTGAATATTTCCTTAAACATTTATCATTACTCAGCAGCTGTCCTATTTTTTACTTTTCCTGCCCAATGCACTGGGGCCAAATCTGCCAATGTTTTCAAGAGGATCGTTTCCAATGAGATGATTAATTATTCCCACCCCGTGATACAATATCAAATTCAAGAGGTGAGATGAGAGGCTACCTTTGGTATTTTGCTTAATCCAGTCTATATGGGTATTAAAATCACCCATGATTATTACGGTAATTTACAAGGCCCGGTATTTCATGGTTATACATTGCCCATCTGCAGAAGTACTATTTGGAGACCTACAGAATACTCCCACAAAGGACTTATTTCCCTTGCTATTTCTTATTTCTACCCAGACCAATTCTATGTTATAATCTCTAGTGCTGATATAATTTTCACGACAGCACTGATCTTGTTCTTTACTAACAATGCTACACCACTTCCTTTCCCTTCTTTTAAAACACTGAGTTTGCACAGCCTTTAAGTTTTTTCCATTATCAGACTTCCCATCTCTTGTATGATTCCTTGGTGCAATATGACATGCGTAAGTTCTGTCCCTTGCTTTTATTTTCTGGTAACAATAAACCTCATCAATCGCTTACCTCATCACTAATTCCCACCTTATCCTTTAACTTTGATTTTCAAAGTTTCCATGCAAATGAACCCTTCCAAACCCCAGTTATAATTTAAAATCCTACCTACAGCCCTAGTTTTGTGATTCACCCAGACATTGGTCCCAACATGATTCAGCTGGAGCATATCCCATCAGAACAGATCCTCCTCCTGCAACACTGGGTGCCAATGTCCTATGAATTCAAATGTCCCATTTCTCCCACATCAATTTTTGAACCACACATTTAACATTTTAATCTGATTGACCTTGTCAATTAGCTGGTGGCTCAGGTAGCAATCTGGAGATTATTAACTTTTTGGTTCTTTATAAGTTAGACTGTAGCTGCTCAATAGAACATTTTTCCTCATTCTGCCTAAAGCTTTGGCACCTACACGGATGACGACTACTGGATCTTACCTCTCTGTTTCCAATTACTTTGCAATGAGTTATCCTGAACTCTGACTTGAGGCAGGCAAAACAGCCTTCAGGACTGTCAACCCTGGCCACAGAGAGCAGTGTCAAGATTAGAGTGGTGATGAAGGGCTCCTGCCTGAAACATCGATTTTCCTGCTCCTCGAATGCTGCCTGACCTGCTATGCACTTTCAGCACCACTCTAATCTTGAATCTAATCTCCAGCATCTGCAGTCATCACTCTCGCCACAGAGAACATTGTCTATGCCCATAACTACGTATACCATCCCTGAATAAAACAACTTTGTTGTTTTCTCCCCCCACATGAATGGTTCCTGGTGTGTGACCATGGTGTTGTGGTCAGTTTACTCATCCTCCCTACAGTCCCCCTCTCATCTGCAAAGGGACCAAGAATCTTGAACCTTTTGGACAACGACAAGGGCTTGGGCTCCTGCAACACTACTTTGTGGATTCCTCTACCTGCTTCACTCATGGTCATGTCTCCCTCCCTGACCATTAGTCAAATTAAGGTAATTAATTTAAGGGGTGTGACTCTGTCCTGAAACATAGTCTATATAACTCTCCCACTCCCTGATATGTGACAGTATTCAAAGCTCAGACCTGAGCTCATTAACATTGAGGCAGATTTTTTCAAGCAAACACCATTTACTGGGTGGCACGGTGGCTGAGTGGTTAGCACTGCTGCCTCACAGCACCAGGACACAAGTCCGATTCCAGCCTCAGGCTGTGTGGAGTTTGCACATTCTCCCCGTGTCTGCGTGGGTTACCTCCCACAATGCAAAAATGCATAGGTTAGGTGAATTGGCCATGCTAAATTACCCATAGTGTTCAGGAATGTGTAGGTTAGGTGCATTAATTAGGGGTAGATATAGGATAGGGGAATGGGTCTAGGTGGATTACTCTTCAGAGGATAGATGAGGACTTGCTAGGTGAAGGGTCTGTTTCCACACTGTAGGGATTCTATGATTCAGATATGGTCACTATGAACCACAACAGGGTCAACACATTGCTTGATCCTGCTTTTCTATTTTTTTCAATTAATTTAGAACTTGTTCCATAAAATCCCGTACTAGTCTTTAGTTTTTTTATATATGTAAAATATTTTACCTACCTACCTTTTAATCTGAATGCAATTTAGAATAGATATTCAAATTAGCAGTTACTTACCAATCAATGAACTTACAGTTGATTCCCCATGCAGTAAGATAGATTTGACTGGGCCTGTATCCAACAAAGTAGAAGGATAAGAGGGGAAACATATAAAATTCTAACAGAACTGGTCAGACCAGATGCAGAGAAAATTATTCTACTGGTTGGGAAATGTAGAATCAGGGTCTTAGGACATGGTGTACATCATTTAGGATCGAAATGAGGAAAAAGTGCTTCACTCAGGTTAGTAAACCTGTGGAATTATCTACCACAGAGGGCAGCACGGTAGCTCTGTGTTAGCACTGATGCCTCACAGTACTAGGGATCCAGGTTCAATTCTAATCTTGGGTGACTGTGTGAAGTTTGTGCATTCTGCCTGTGTTTGCCTGGTTTTCTGCCAGGTGCTCTACTTCCCTCCCGTAGCCCAGGGATATATAGGATTAGCCATGGGAAAAACAGGGGTAGGATAGGGAGTTGTGTCTGGGTGGGATGCTGTTTGGAGGGTTGATGGACTGAATAGCTTGCTTCTACATTGCAGGGATTCTGTGGAGGCCAAGCCACTGACTGTGTTCAAGAAAGAGATAGATTTTTTATTTTAAAGGTAAAAATCACACAACACCAGGTTATAGTCCAGGTGTATATATACTAGGTTTATGCGGAAGCACTAGCTTTAGGAGCGCTGCTCCTTCATTGGGTGGTTGTGGGGTACAAGATTGTAAAACACAGAGTTTAAAGCAAAGGTTTACAGTGTGATGCATCATCCAAATAAACCTGTTGGACTATAATCTGGTGTTTGTGATTTTTAACTTTGCAGAAGTGGGTACTGCAGATGCTGGAGATTAGAGTCAAGATTAGAGTGCTGCTGGAAAAGCACAGCAGGTCAGGCAGCATTTGAAGAGCAGGAAAATCGATATTTTGGGCAAAAGCCCTTCATCAGGAATGGGGCTGTGAGCCGTGGGATGGTGAAATAAATGGGAGGGGGTTGGGGCTGGGAGGAAGGTAGCTGAAAGTGCAATAGGTAGATGGAGGTGTGGTAATGGTGATAAGTCGGAGAGGAGGGTGGAGCGGATAGGCGGGAATGGAGATGGACAAGTTGGACTGGTCATGACGGTGGTGCCGGGTTGGAATTGGGGTAAGATGGGGAATGGGGAAATCAGGAAACTAGTGAAATCCATGTTGATGCCGTGGGGTTGGTGAGTCCCGAGGCAGAAGATGAGGTGGTCTTCCTCCAGGCATCAGGTGGTTAGGGAGCGGTGATGGAGGATGCCCAGGTCCTGCATGTCCTTGGTGGCATGGAAGGGCGAATTGAAGTGTTCGGCCAAAGGGCGGTGGGGTTGGTTGGTACGGGTGTCCTGGAGATATTCTCTGAAGTGCTCTGCGAGTAGGCACCCGGTCTCCCTAATGTAGAGGAGACTGCATCGGGAGCAGTGGATACAGTAAATGATGTGTGGAAGTGCAGGTAAAATTTGATGGATAGAGAAGGCTCCTTTGGGGCTTTGGACAGAGGTGAGGTGGGAGGTGTGGGTGCAGGTTTTGCAATTTCTGTGGTGGCAGGGGAAGTTGCTGGCAGGGGAGAGTGAGTTGGTGAGGGGCGTGGACTGGACAAGGCAGTCACAGAGGAAATGATCTTCATGGAAAGTGGATAGGGGTGAGGAAGGAAATATATCTTTGGTGGTGGGGTCCATTTGTAGGAGGCGGAAATGGTAGAGGGTAATGCGATGTATACAGAGGTTGGTGGGGTGGAAGGTGTGGACCAGGGGGGTTCTGTCCTTGTTGCGGTTGGAGGGGTGAGGTTTGAAGACAGAGGGCAGTGGTTGAGATGCGCTGGAGGGTATCATCAACCATGTGGGAGGGGAAATTGCGGTCTTTAAAGAAGGGGGCCATCTGGTGTGTTCTGTGGTGGAACTGGTCCTCCTGGGAGTAGAGGCGGTGGAGAAATTGGGAATAAGGGACCAAATTTCAAAGGGGCTGAATGGTCTCCTCATGCAGGCAAAAGTGAGGACTGCAGATGCTGGAAACCAGAGTTTAGATCAGAGTGGTGCTGGAAAAGCACAGCAGGTCAGGCAGCATCCGAGGAGCAGGAAAATTGACGTTTCGGGCAAAAGCCCTTCATCAGGAATAGAGGCAGGAAGCCTCCAGCGTGGAGAGATAAATTTTCTCTCCACCCTGGAGGCTTCCTGCTCCTCGGATGGTGCCTGACCTTCTGTGCTCTTCCAGCACCACACTGATCTAAACTGTGGTCTCCTCATGCCGCCAGCATCTGGGGGCGGGGTCCCCTGCCGGCCATCACCTTACAACTGTCCAATGGGTAGGAAACACCGACACCTGGCGCGCCGTTGTCTCGGTAACCATCCTGATTGGCAGCTCTTCAGCGCCTTGTGATTGGATAGCTGTGCTGGGGCTACCGGCTCAGTGGTTTGGCGCGCAAACGGTAGTGGCGGCGCAGGCGCAGGTCTATGCACAAAGGCGGCGGTAGTGGTGGAGGAAGAAGCCGAGCTCCTGGACTGAGACCGTCAGGTTCCCTGACCCCCCCCCACCCCCTTCCTCCCTCCCTCCCCATTTCCCGGTGAGCTGCAGGCATGACCGACAAAGAAGGTAATCGACAGCTTGGCTGGGCGGCCTCGCGCAACACCAGCCTCCATCTTGATTCAGCCCTGTCCACATTAGCGGCCGCGACATGTTGCGGAATCGTGATTGTGGGCCCGGGCCCTCCCGAGGGTCTCGGGCCCAGGGCTTCCCGCTGCCTTGGGCCTCGCGCTGCCGTACCTCCCTCAGTCGGCGTTTTTCTGGGCCGCAGGGATTCGCGCCGCTGTTTGTGAAGGAGCTGGTTGTGGGCGCTGGAGCTGGTGGCTCAGGCCCGGCTCGGCTCGGCTCCGGCTCCGGCTCCGGCTCCTTTCCGCCCTGTCCCGGTGTGCGGCCCGAGGCTTCCAGCGGAATGTCGCTGCGATCAGAGCGCGGTTTCTGGAGATGGAAAGATGATGAAGTGAGCGGAGGGTGAATTCCTTGTTCCAGTTGATTGTGGACTATGAAAGCGCCTCCTGTTCGCTTGTTGACTGCATTGGCGATGACACATTTCTAATTTTTAAAGCTCGTGTGTGAAAATCTTATTTGTACAATAGCGACCCCTTGGGAACGACGACTTCTATCAGCAATGCAACAGATTTTGTCTTTGATATGAATTTCACTTTTGGAAGATTTGCCCTCGTTGACGTTTGGAAATTGGCACAGATTTGCCTTCTGCCTACCGTGCCCAATATGTCAATGATCCACTGTTTCGTGCCACCAGCCTATTTAATCAATGTACAGTTCAGAATTTCATAAATGAATTTAAAACTGTTTAGCCCATTTGCTAGAATAGTATTTGAATGTTTTTCCTGTTGTATTTAAAGTAGTTCTGAAGTTTAACTGCAAGTAGCCGTCTTGCTCACTTTTTTTTATTTTGAATTTGTATTGTGCTTTATTACAAAAGTGATTATACAAAGTCGTTTGTACAAAATGATTACAGAATGACTTGTATGTTTAGAAATAAACTAGTCCCCTTCTGCAAATCTGTGTTTTCCTTCTCAGTTAGGAGAGTGGGATGTTGCTGCCAGTATCCCTCTGTTCAAACTATCAGTAGGTGCACTTGATAAATGTAGAAAGGAACACTTGTCAGCCAGTTTTCTTGTTTCATCATCCCAAATGATTTAGCATTTTAAAAAAAACTCCTTACCTAGGTACTGTCTCCACTGTCATGTCTAAAATTAAAATGTCTGAGCACGGATTGTGCTCTTGAGTGACAGTCAAATTCTTGTGCTCCAGCTCTATACATTGGGCCTTAGCAACACTATATTTTAAGGGGATATGAGAAAAGAATTAATTACAATGTAAATATATAATGTATGCAAGGTACTCTGTCCTGCATTTTATGTAAATTTGTCTCCCTGTAAACTGCATGTACTATTTTCAGACTGTTCAGATTATTTTTCTTTAATTTTGCACCTCTAGCATCAGATGCCCATTATGATGTTACACCTGTGACGTCACACACCCACTGTTCTTCATTACTGACGGCCGCCTCACCTGTGCAGTCCACTCATCTCGACACGACGCCAGCCATTTGTCATGAATGGAAACGAGGAAAAAAAAGTACCTTGTATATATTATACAAAATAACGGATGGTCAGGAGATGAATTAGAGACGTGCATGGGAAACACCATTAAATTTTGGCCTTGGGTATTCACTAGTGGCTGTAACACAAAGTTCTCACATTAATCCCCAATTCAACCAAAGCCCAAATACACATCTGTAATTCACCTCATGCCATTGATTATTTGTTCTAATGTTAAACGTGACAACTGTTCAACAAATGTACTTTAATGCTTTTCAGTGTGTAAATTGTACTGTTATACATCTCCCCTTAAAATTAAGTGTTTTGTAAGTTTGTCACATGGCCCTTTCCAATTTAACTTGTAGTAAGTGATACATGAATAAGGGCGAGGATGATAGTTTATAGATATGCTCTGTGCAGAAATTCTGTGGGTTACAGGCATGTAGTACTGTATCAGTGTGAGATTAATGAAGTAAATGGATTTTAATGAGAATTTGTGTAGATGGTTTCTCTAAGCCTGATCACTTTCCTGGGTCTTGGAGGTAGCATAAAGATTATGGCCCCTGCATATCATTTTCTTTATACTCTGCTTCCTGCTAGAGAAGTGCTTTGATTGTTGAGACTACCTAGTCATTCATTCCTTGCAAAAACTATGCATGAAATGTTTTTTTTCTTATTGTTCCCTTTCCTGTGCCAAAACTACATTGTGCCTTGGCATGCTGTTACCAAATGCCCTTGCTTACATCTGTCATGAAAAGCCTGGTTAAAAGTTTACGTTCAGTCTTTAAGTCAGTATTCACCCATATCATCTTTCTTCATACTCGCCTATCTTATGACAGTGCAGTTGGTTCTGAAAGGCATCTTTCACTAATATTATCAGAAATATTTGAGGTTTTGAGAACAGCTTATAACTGGCCATGGTGTTGTAAATAAACAAATGTAAAAGCATGTCAATATTTTAACAAGTTTGTGGGTTCAGTTACATACTACATAATTTTGGCTGACATGCTGACACTGTGTTGTGGTAGTATGTGAAGGGAGTCCTGCGTTGTAATGACCGTATTGTTAAATAAACAATTCGACTGTAACCCAGTTAGATCTCTCAGGAAACCTGATCTTGTGGTGCTCAGAAGAACAGTGGAAATTTGTTGAAACCTTTCTGCTCCCAGTTTGTTTTTTGTTGTTTTGTAGACTGATGTTATCTTTGTCACTGACTTTGTGCAGTGACCTCAGGAGTTCTTATCTGTTTTGAAATATTCAATTGGTAGAAATGCTGAGTCTCCAATACAGTTCCACTGGAGTCACCATTAGTCAGTTCTGCCAATTGGAATAAATATCTGCTATGCCTACTTCACTAGGAGAAAGTGAGGCCTGTGGATGCTAGAGATCAGGGTCAAAAAGTGTGGCACTGGAAAAGCACAGCAGGTCAGGCAGTATCCGAGGCGCAGGAGAATCGACATTTCTGGCATAAACCCTTCATCAGGAACGTTCTGATGAAGGGCTTATATCCGAAATGTCGGTTCTCCTGCTCCTCGGATGCTGTCTGACATGCTCTGCTTTTCCAGTGCAACACTTTTTGACTTTGCCTATTTTACATGTACTTTAGCAATTTCATATTCCTTTCAATAGGTCCTCTCCATGTCCAAGTGCTTAATTTTTAAATCTTCTAAGTGAAACCTTATTGACTACCTTCTGAAAGTTCACACAGGTTTTTTATCTACCATATCAGTTACCTTTGCAAAGCATTCAATTGTTAGCCATGACATGCCGTTGCATATCCATTTGCTCCAAGTTTTTTCCTTTGGTGACCGCATCTTCTCTTTAGTCTTTCCCCTGTTGCCTTGCCCAAGGTAAAATGCAGATCAAGATTTGTATCTTAAGTTCTATCGAAGTTGCATTCTAAATTATTTGATCAATGAGCCTTTTTGAACAAACGTAGTTTAATGATGACTGGAGGTTTATTGTTAGCTTGCATTTTGTAATAATAGGTATGCACAGTAGTACTGCGTAGAAACTTTGGTGACTGCTTCAAAAGAAAAATGCTAGCAGCTGGTAGGAAATAAATGTTTGCCCAGTGGTGCAGTAGGAATAACTTGAATCGATGCACTTCTGTATGCTGTTAATGACAAGTTGTGCATTTGCAGCAGCCTTTGATGATGCCGTGGAAGAACGTGTCATTAATGAAGAATACAAGATCTGGAAGAAAAATACTCCCTTTTTGTATGACCTGGTTATGACGCATGCTCTGGAATGGCCAAGCCTGACTGCACAGTGGTTGCCTGACGTTTCTAGGTATGAACGTTTGAAGGATAATTGATGTGAATGTCAGTATTATTTGGTAAATGAAGATGTCTATGCTGCGTTTGCATTTAGATTTCACTTAGGGCTAAAAGGCTATGTCCTCGAAGGTACCTCGTGTTCTTGTAACTTCTGACTTTTAAATAGCTTGAAGTACAAGAGTTTTACCCTATCTCGGTCGCCTATCTAGGGTATTCTTTGTGTTTTTGTGTCTCCATTCCATTTATTATTAACTTATCTGGTTTCCTCGTTGAAACACATTGATGCTGTTTGTTCTGCCACCTGTGAGAATACATTCCTCTGATTTTTCTATTTTCTTTGTCTTGACTTTGTAAATGTGACCAATTGTACTTAACTTTTTGTCAAATACAAAATTTAGCTTCAACCCAGTTATTCCAAATCCATCAGATTAAACACTTCTATGAATTCCTTTTGTAATCTTTATTTTGAGGTCAAAACACAGACTGCTTAAATTTTCCATCTGTTGTGTCCTTCAGTTATGCAATCTAAATAATTTGCATAGTCCTTCTGTGTCCTTTCCAATAATTCTTTCCCATCAGACATAGGGCAATGTAAACTACATGAAGAATTCCACATGTTTCTTTAGGATTGAATACAGTTTTGTTATTATCTCTGAATTTATGGAGTATTCTTTGCTATGCATCTTGATATTCTGTTTTGCTTTCTCTTAATAGAATAGGTACAATAGAAATAGCAGGAGTAGGCCATATGACTTCTTGAACATGCTTTGCTATGCAATAAGGTCAATTCTCATGTGATCCTGGCTCCATTTTCATTTTCTTGCCTGTTTTCCATAATGTTTGACTACGCTATAAATCAAAAATCTGTCTGGACCTATAGTTAATTTGGTAGTGGAAATTTAATTCATTTGCCTGTTCAGCAGCCTATAATGTGCAGCAATATGAAAGGTCTTCCTGAAGTCCAGTTAAATAACATGTACAATATTGTTGATCTGCGTACTAAGGCCATATTTCCAGCCTTTGCAATATTGCAATTACGCGCTTAAAATTTTGTCTTTTGGATTTATGATCTCTTTTCCTGAGGTTGACTAGTTGGGAACAGTGATAATACCCACATCTCACCTAGAAAGAGCAAAATTTGGTATGGAAACTGTTTTGCTTTGCCTGTCACAGATGATTCAAAGTGCTATCACACTGGAAAATCCTTGCTTGATATTGTCTCATGCAGCTTTATTTCATATTAACATTACTGACCAAGTAGAGCCCTGCATTCTTACTGCAATATTGCTGTTTCATATTAACATCAGTATATGCCTGGATGTTCCCAGGTTGTGATTGAGAGCTGGGTGTCTAGTAAAGCGGGGAGCAGGATACCTTTGAAGAATGTTTTTGAGCTTCAAGCATTTTCGCATAAATGGTTTTGCGTAACATCACGTTTTCCAGGAAGCATTTCATCTTTAAAGAAAGACTTTCTGTCCTTGAACCAGACCTGTTTTCCAGCGTCAGCTCTTAAATTGACTGCAGTCAATTTTTGATGTTTTCAGGAAGTTCTGTTCTGAACGCTGAATAAGATTTGCATCAAGTTGCAACTGTTTGCAATGTCCTATTAATATTGTTTTTGCAGGCAAAAACGTATGACTGAATAATTTAGTAACACCATATTTAATCTGCAGACCTGAGGGAAAGGACTACAGTGTTCACAGGCTGGTGCTGGGAACCCACACATCTGATGAGCAAAACCATTTGGTCATAGCCAGTGTTCAACTGCCAAATGATGATGCGCAGTTTGATGCTTCACATTACGATAGTGAGAAAGGAGGTAAGAGGTTTTTTTTTTAAACCCCTTTTATGCGTATGGAGTTGTGTCCTATATAGATAGTTGAGCAAAATAGCATGGCAGTTAGTGGCTTTAAATTTATGGTTCACTGAGGTGAGCATATGTTAAAGTGCAGCTGACTTAAAGCATCCAGTTTTTCTTACTGTGGTGTCGAAAACGTTATTTTAAACCTTTCTCTAGAAGTCCTGTAGTTGCCAAATGTTTTTTGACGGGTGGTACCTTTTTTGGCATAAGACACTTTGGAGACTGAATAGATAAAGTAATTAGAAAGTGAACAGTCTCATTGGAGCTGTCGCATTCCATGACATTTAATTTTTAAAAATACTGCCATGTTTGTTGAGTCACTGTGTGTTGACAAACTTGAGGTTATTATTTGTGTTGCATAATTTTACAACCTATCTTTATCACAAGAGACCTGTCAATTCACTGTGGCAGGTCTAAGTGTGAATAAAGTCTTTGAAGTGGTTCTATGAATACAAATGCTTGTTTTTATGAGGCGTTAAAAATGTGAATGGAATTCTTTTTGTCTAGCGAACAAGTTCTTAATGCTTTTATAATATTCTAAATATTATCTGCAACAGACACTTTGAACTTTATTTCATCTTGGATTGAGTCTGAGGCTGTGATGGAAGTTGGGTGATTCATGTGGAGGGTAATGAAACAGCATGTTGTGCATGGAGGCACGAGTCTGAAGAAGGGCTATAAAGGGTGCTGGGGTTCATGTACAGGAATATGTGACAAGAGTAGGAAGACACTTAAGTCCTGAAAGCAGATCTTGAAGGATGTAGGAAAGAAATTAAAAAGCAGAACAACCAGATCTACAATGTCAGGATTACTCCCAGTGCCATGTGCTAGTGGGCAATAAAATCAGGAACATTGATTGAACACTTGGCTGGCCATCAGATTTGAGGCATTGGGACCAGTGCTAGGGCAGGTGGGAGCTGTACAAGCTGGATGCGTTTCAACTTGACATGCCTGCGACTGATTCTAGCAGGGAGATTTGCCAGTGCTGCTATTGGAAGGAAGTAAATTTGGTAACTGATGGTAGAAAATTTGTTTGGGAGAATAGAAGGCAGGAAAAACAAACCTGGGCTTAAAGGCAGTCTACCTAAAGGGGGACAGCATTTGCAAGTAGTAGATAATCTAAAAGTACAAATGAAGTTAAATGGGTGTGGTCTAATTGCTATTACAGAAACATGGCTGTATGATGACCAGGACTAGGATCTGAACAGCAGAACATAATACATATTGACTGATTTGGATGTAGGGACCATATGTAATAATTCGAAAGTTGCAAATTATACAAGGCTATGTAGGAATGTTAGTTGTAAGGAAGATGTAAAATAATTTAAGCAGGATTTGGAAACTTACTGACTTGGTGAGAACATCGCAGATGCACAATTATGTGGGAAAATTGAGTTAGTGTATGCATTTCAGCTGGTATTCGTAGAAAACATTGTGAGACTAGGATTACTCAATATTGTAGAGGCATCTGCTATGTTCTTTTAGGACGTTTGGGTGATAATGAGGAACAACTTGCAAACAGCATTGCTCTGCTAACTTGAACCCATCAGACCCTTGCCCATGCCTCTCTGTTTAAAGGTACTTTTGAAACGTTTATAGTCTTAGCATACAAATATTGTTGAAATCCCTGAAGAGGTAGTATGATTTGTAAAAATTGTTTTTGTGTAAGTGCATTGAACCAAAAGGTCTGTTTCCATGCTGTACATTACTGACTCCATGACTCCTCATTAATTGAGTTAAGATATTTAAAGTTGAAAATAAATATAAGGTGACATTTGCCTTTGATTTACTGACAGCTTAGTTTATTAGATTGCCACTGGGTTGTTTAGTGAACCATGAAACATATTTGTGCTTGTTGCTTCTATTACAGAATTTGGTGGATTTGGTTCTGTTAGTGGAAAGATAGAGATTGAAATAAAAATAAATCACGAAGGGGAAGTAAATCGTGCTCGTTACATGCCTCAGAATCCTTGCATTATTGCTACTAAGACTCCCTCCAGTGATGTGTTGGTCTTTGATTATACGAAACATCCTTCCAAACCAGGTAAGCAGGTTGAATTGGGAGTTTAGGACATGGTATTATTAATCAACCTGATTTTCTTGTCTTTCTGTTTAAATTTTGGAAACTTTGTTTTGCCAGGACCATCCCTGTAGAAGAGCATCAATTACCTTAATCTCTAGAATAATATCATTTCATCCATGAAGCAGAAGTTGCTTCTTGATTGATGGGGTTCTCCAAATTTTTACAAGCTGAACTGGTGTGGTAACCCTTGACAGTCCTGACTGTCCTGTATCCTATTCCTTGTAAAGAGCCAAATGAATAATCTTAAAATATAAAATCATTGACTCAGAACACTTTTGCGAAATAAAGTGCAATCTTAAAAAAAAAAAAAATTATTGACTATACACAGTATTTTCTAGACAGTCATTTAAGGCATAGAAGAAGGTCATTTAGCCACTCATCCATGGCTTGCACCCCAAAGATAATTCTGGGTCTCTCCATTCTGCTCCATTCCCATAACTCTGCTAGTTCGTTTATTTCAAGTGTCTCTCCAGTTTCTTTTCAAATCATTGTTTATAGTACAGCACAGTACAGACCCACGATGTTGTGCCGAGCATTTATCTTAATCTAAGATCAACTTAAGCTATACACCTCTCAATTTACTGTTGTTCATGTGCCTGTCCAGCAGTTGCTTAAATGTCCCTAATGTCTCTGTCTATGACTCTACTACCACCACTGTCCGTGCATTGCACGCACCCACCACTGCTTGCACTTCTCATGGGTAGTGTTACCAGGTCATTAATGCTAACTGCATTTAAAAGAAAAAGATTTCTTCTGTTTTCACTCCTCTTTCTTCTTTAATTTTAAATCTGTGTTCCATGGTTGATAGTTCCACAATCATCTGCATAGTTTTTTTGTCTATCTTGATCTAAGATTTGTCATAATCTTGTAATCTAAAGTTTTAAACTCTGTTTTTGCTTGAAAAGACTGGACATGCTAGAGATACTCATCTGGTCTGTTCTGCCAAGGTCACCTCTTGTCTTGTGCTGTCTCCTGGTCCACTCTTGAATGTTTTAAAAACTCTCCTTTTAGCTTTTCAACTTCTGGTCTCTTTGAGGCTGAAGATGGATACAGAAAAAGGAGAAACTGTCTCCCCTCTGCACTAATGTTTCCACTCTGCACCAGAGCAAAGGAAATTAAATAATTTCCTTTGAAGTAAAATAAATTCACATTTTGTTTTTGCAGAACAGCTCCCATTTTAATTTCACAATGTTTACTTGAATGGCTTTTCCACCTGTGATTCATTGTCTCTTCCACTGGTGTGCTGAAATCTTGTTTGCATTTGCCCTTGCAGCTGTTACAAAGTCTTCTGGCCCCTTAGCCCATTTTGATCTTTTCATTGAGAATTCTTTGTGAGGCATTAGCTATCTCGATTTCTCTGCGCCCCCGCCATCCACACTAACTGCTTCCCTTTTGGCCTTGCTGCAATCTGTTCACTCCGGGCTCACCTTGATGTTTTTTTTAAATGCAACACCTTGCTCTCATGATTACATTTCTGTCTGCAGTCATCTATAATGTTCCGACATAACCCAACTCAAGAACAGCAGCCCATATTTATAATTTGGCACTTTACAGCCTCAACACTTTTACGTTCAACTTGGGGCCAAGTTCATGATCTTATTAGTCAAAGCATTTAATACATTAACCAAGGAGGTTATGATGTAACTGTGTATAACATTATTTAGGCCACAACTGGAGTATTGTGCGCATGTCTGGTTGCTACACTAAGGAAGAATGTAATTGTGCTGGACAGTGGCACGGAGAAGTTTCACCAGGATGCTGCCTAAGTTGGAACGATTCATCTATGAAGAGACTAGACTGTGGTTTTCCTTGGAGAAGGCTGAGGGGGAAGAATCTGATTGAGGTGTACAAAGTTCTGAGGGGCATATGCAGAGGAGATCGAATCCTTTTCACTTGGTAGATGGGTGAATAACCAGATGGCACAGTTGTAAGGAGCAGGATGCCAAGAGGAGAATTGAGGAATTTTTTTAACACCTTGTGGGTTGTGAGTATTTGAATTTCCCAGCCTAAAAGGGTGGTAGAGGTGGAAACCCTCAGACGTTTAAGAACTATTTGAATGAACACTTGACAACATACATATTACAAGGCTATAGGTCAAGGATTAGAAAATATGATGTTTGGATATGATAGACTCGTCTACCTATCTTAAAATAAATTCTGACCAGTTCAGCTCTTAGTGAGTTTTGAGAAGGTTTGTAGCTCAGGTTGAGGTTCTGGATGTAGGTTTGCTCGCTGAGCTGGAAGCTTCATTTCCAGAAGTTTTGTCACCCTACTAGGTAACATCTTCAGTGGGCCTCAGGGCGAAGCACTATTGATAATTCCTGCTTTCTATTTATATGTTTGGGTTTCTTTGGGTTGGTGACGTCATTTCCTGTGGTGATGTCATTTACTGTTCTTTTTCTCAGGGGGTGATTAGATTCCCGACAGTGTGGAAACAGGCTCTTCGGCCCAACCAGTCCACACCGAACCTCTGAAGAGTAACCCACCCAGGCCCA
Source organism: Chiloscyllium plagiosum (assembly GCF_004010195.1). Classification (NCBI taxonomy): domain Eukaryota; kingdom Metazoa; phylum Chordata; class Chondrichthyes; order Orectolobiformes; family Hemiscylliidae; genus Chiloscyllium; species Chiloscyllium plagiosum. Next base: position 48,203,632 of record NC_057738.1, read on the forward strand.
TTTCCCTCTGACTAATGCACTCACCCAGACTCATTTCCCTCTGCCTAATGCACCTAACACTATGGGCAATTTAGTATGGCCAATTCACCTGACCTGCACATCTTTGGACTGTGGGAGGAAACCGGACCACCCGGAGGAAACCCACGCAGTTATGGGGAGAATGTGCAAACTCCACACAGACAGTCACCCAAGGCTGGAAACTAACCTGGGACCCTGGTGCTGTGAGCAGTGCTAACCACTGAGCCACAGTGCCGTGGGGTGGTAGATAGGGTCCAAGTCAATGTGTTTGTTGAGAGAGTTCTGTTTGGAATGCCATGCTTCTAGGAATTCTCGTGCGTGTCTCTGTTTGGCTTGTCCGAGAATGGATGTGTTGTCCCAATCGAAGTGGTGTCCTTCCTCGTCTGTATGTAAGGATACTAATGAGAGAGGGTCATGTCGTTTACTAGCTAGTTGATGTTCATGTATCCTGGTGGCTAGTTTTCTGCCTGTTTGTCCAGTCTAGTCTTTGTTACAGTTCTTGCATGGTAATTTGTAAATGACATTAGTTTTGCTTGTTGTCTGTATAGGATCTTTCAAGTTCATTAGGTGCTGTTTTAGTGTGTTGGTGGGTTTGTGGGCTACCATGATGCCAAGGGGTCTGAGTAGTCTGGCAGTCATTTCCAAGATGTCTTTGATATCGGGGAGAGCAGCTCGGGTTTCTGGACACATTTTGGTTGCTTGTTTGGGTTTGTTGCTGAGAAACCTGCGGACTGTGCTCATTGTGTACCCGTTCTTTTTGGATATACTGGATTTGGATGTAATACAGAAGTAATCACCCCAGCTTAAACCTTGAATGTTTCCAAATAATGACAATAATTGAAACTAATTAAAAATTCAACTTTGCTCTACTCCCTGTTAACATCTTAAACTATTTAAAATTAATTGTGGTGAAGATTTCAACAAGCCTGTTAATTGTCAGCCTGTTGACTTATCCACGAAGTGTGGTATGTTTTGTAAAATATTGCATGATTTATTTATTTTGGCATAAAGTGGAAAAATGATTACTTTACGACAACTACACAGATCCCTCTGGTGAGTGCAGTCCAGATCTTCGGTTACGTGGGCACCAGAAAGAAGGCTATGGGCTCTCGTGGAATCCGAATCTAAGTGGCCATTTACTTAGTGCTTCAGATGATCATGTGAGCATTGTCTTGTCACTTTTGTATTGTGGATTATAGAAAGCAAAATGTATCTTGAGTGCGAAGGTCAGTATTGTTACCTACTTAAAGGATGGCCATTTTATATTTTTTCTAAAAGCAATGTATTTTTTATTATAAAAAGCCAATCTGAATACTGGTTAGTAGATATGCATTTCAACAGTCATGTTTTAGTTGGTTGGATTTTGGACTCCACTATTTTATTTAGCTATAAATGTAGTCTTTATTGAAAGTGGTATTTTTGTTTTGTTTTGGAAAAGTAAAACATCAAAATTGCATGCACACTTATTCTGAATAAATATATTTTTTTTTAAATAAAGAGCAGACTGCAATTCAAACAAGGTATTTCAGATATTTCTATATTTTAGAGGTGTATGCATTTCTGAATGAAATTCCTGCTTATGTAAGTTAGTTTACTTTTTGGCTAGTTTTTTAGGTTAATGTGCTGCAAGCAAATAAAATGTTGATGTAAAGTTACTGATGAAATAAGTTCGCATGTCAGGTGAGTAGAAATCGATACCGACCCAAATATAAGTTAACCTCGCATTATAAACCTGATCTGTAACTGTTTTTGTTCTCCCCCAGACTATCTGCTTATGGGATATTAGTGCTGTACCTAAAGAAGGAAAAATAGTTGATGCAAAGACTATCTTTACTGGTCATACAGCAGTAGTAGAAGATGTGTCATGGCACTTGCTGCATGAGTCACTGTTTGGTTCAGTAGCAGATGATCAGAAACTAATGATGTAAGTTGATGAATTTTTTTCTCTCATTCATAGGATCATTGTGGACTTGTTGGGCTGAAAGGCCTGTTTCCACATTGTAGGGATTCTATAGTTTTAAAAAAGTCTTTCAAGGTAGCAAAAGGCAAAATGGTGCAAATCTGAGATGAAAGCAACAAATGCTCGGAATAGTCAGGTAAACCAGCCTCCACAGGAGAAGAGGGTAAGGTTAACTGTTCAGGTTTGTAAATGACTTAAGTGAAATGGGGAGGGAGGTGGTAGAGATGAGTGCAGCTAGGAGATACCTAAAAGAATTGAATAGAATTTGAATCTGCCTGAGTAGAGTTGGAAATCTAGCGTCTAATCACGCAAAGTTGTCAAATGATGAATAATTGGGGAAAAGTATGAGGTTGTTCATTTCCGAAGGGAGAACAAAAGAATAGTATAATTTAAATGGAGAGAAAACTACAGAAAGCTACAACACCAATTCGCGGACACGTGAATGCATCCATGTCCTAGCTTTGAGATTCAATGGATAATAAGGAAGACTAATGGAATGTTGGCCCTTATTTCACGTGGGTTGGAGTATAATAGTCATAAGAGATGTACAGCATGGAAACAGACCCTTCGGTCCAACCCTTCCATGCTGACCAGATATCCAAACCCTAGTCACATCTGTCAGCACCCAGTCCATATCCCTCCAATTCATATACCCATCCAAATGCCTTGTAAATGTTGCAATTGTACCAGCCTCCACCAATTCCTCTGGCAGCTCATTCCATACATGTACCACCCTTTGTCTGGAAAACCTTGCCCCTTAGGTCTCTTTTATGTATTTCCCCTCTCGCCCTAAACCTATGCCCTCTAGTTTCGGACTCCTCAACCCCAGGGAAAAGATTTCGTCTATTTATCCTATCCATGCCCTTCAATAATTTCGTAAACCTCTATAAGGTCACCCCTCCGCCCCCGACGCTCCAAGGAAAACAGCCCCAGCTTCTTCAACCTCTCTCTATAGCTCAAATCCTCCAACCCTGGCAACATCCTTGTAAATCTTTTCTGAACCTTTCAAGATTCACGACATCTTTCTGATAGGAAGGAGACCAGAATTGCACGCAATATTCCAACAGTGGCCTAACAGAGGGCAGTGGAGGCCCAGTCTCTGGATTCATTTAAGAAAGAGTTGGATAGAGCTCTCAAAGATAGTGGAATTAAGGGTTATGGAGATACGGCAGGAACAGGATACTGATTAGGAATGATCAGCCATGATCATATTGAATGGCGGTGCAGGCTCGAAGGGCTGAATGGCCTACTCCTGCACCTATTGTCTATTGCATTCTTCACTATCCTATCTACCTGTGACTCCACTTTCAAGGAGCTATGAACTTGCACTCCAAGTTCTCTTTGTTCAGCAACACTCCCTAGGACCTTTACCATTAAGTGTATTAGTCCTCCTAAAATTTGCTTTCCCAAAATGCAGCACCTCTCATTTATCTGAATCTGCCACTTCTCAGCCCATTGGTCCATCTGGTCAAGATCCTGTTGTAATCTGAGGTAACCCTCTTCGCTGTCCACTACACCTCCACTTTTGGTGTCATCTGCAAACTTACTAACTACCTCTTGTGCTCGCATCCAAGTCATTTATGTAAATGACAAAAAGTAGCGGACCCAGCACCGATCCTTGTGGCACTCCACTGGTCACAGGCCTCCAGTCTGAAAAACAACCCTCCACCACCACCCTCTGTCTTCTACTTTTTTGAGCCAGTTCTGTATCCACATGGCTAGTTCTCCTTGTATTCCGTGAGATCTAACCTTGCTAATCAGTCTCCCATGGGGAACCTTGCCGAATGCCTTACTGAAGTCCATATAGATCACATCTACCGCTCTGCCCTCATCAATCCTCTTTGTTACTTCTTCAAAAAACTCAATCAAGTTTGTGAGACACGATTTCCCCACGCACAAAGCCATGTTGACTATCCTTAATCAGTCCTTGCCTTTCCAAATACATGTACATCCTGTCCCTCAGCATTCCCTCCAACAACTTGCCCACCACTGATGTCATGCTTACTGGTCTTTAGTTCCCTGGCTTGTCCTTACCACCTTTCTTAATCTGTGGCACCATGTTAGCCAACCTCCAGTCTTTTGGCACCTCACCTGTGATTATCGATGATACAGATATCTCAGCAAGAGGCCCAGCAATTGCTGCTCTAGCTTCCCACAAAGTTCTAGGGTACATCTGATCAGGTCCTAGGGATTTATCCACCTTTTATGCGTTTCAAGACATCCAGCACTTCATCCTCTGTAATTTGGACATTTTTCAAGATGTCACCATCTATTTCCCTACATTTTTATATCTCCCATATCCTTTTCCACAGTAAATACTGATGCAAAATACTCATTTAGTATTTTCCCCCATTTTCTGCAGCTCCCCGCAAAGGCTGTCTTGCTGATCTTTGAGGGGCCCTATTCTCTCCCTAGTTACCCTTTTGTCCTTAATGTATTTGTAAAAACCCTTAGAATTAAGGAGAATCCAATTTGCCAAAGCCATCTCATGTCCCCTTTTTGCCCTCCTGATTTCCCTCTTAAGGATACTGTAGTGCCTTTATATTCTTCTGAGGATTCACTCGATCTATCCTGCCTATACCTTACATACGCTTCCTTCTTTTTCTCAACCAAACTCTCAATTTCTTTAGTCGTCCTGCATTCCCTACAACTACCAGCCTTTCCTTTCACCCTGACAGGAATATACTTTCTCTGGATTCTCGTTATCTCATTTCTGAAGGCTTCCCATTTTCCAGCCGCCCCTTTACCTGTAAAACATCTGCCCCCAATCAGCTTTTGAAAGCTGTTGCCTAATACTGTCAAAATTGGCCTTTCTCCAATTTAGAACTTCAACTTTTAGATCTGGTCTATCCTTTTCCATTATTTTAAAACTAATGGAATTATGGTCGTTGGCCCCAAAGTGTTCCCCCACTGACACCTCAGTTACCTGTCCTGCTGTATTTCCCAAGAGTAGGTCAAGTTTTGCACCTTCTCTAGTGGGTACATCCACTGACGGAGTCAGAAAATTTTCTTGAACTCAATTAATAAAATTCCTGTCCATCTCCACCCTTAACACTATGGCAGTCCCATAGTGTTTGGAAAGTTAAAATCCCCTACCATAACCACCCTATTGCTCTTACAGATAGCTGAGATCTCCTTACAAGTTTGTTTCTCAATTTCCCTCTGACTATTGAGGGGTCTATAATACAATCCCAATAAGGTGATCATCCCTTTCTTATTTCTCAGTTCCACCCAAATAACTTCCCTGGATGTATTCCTGAGAATATCCTCCCTCAGTACAGCTGTAATGCTATCCCTTATCAAAAATGCCACACCCCCTCCTCTTTTGCCTCCCTCTCTATGCTTCCGGAGCATTTGTATTCTGGAACATTAAGCTGCCAGTACTGCCCACCCCGAGCCATGTTTCTGTAATTGCTATGATATCCCAGTCCCATGTTCCTAACCATACCCTGAGTTTGTCTGCCTTCCCTGTTCGGCATCTTGCATTGAAATAAATGCAGTTTTAATTTAGTTGTCCTACCTTGTCCCTGCCTGCCCTGACTTTGTTTGTTTGTTTGATTTGTTCCTGTTCTCAACTGTACCAGTCTCAGACTGATCTCTTTCCTCACTATCTCCCCTTCCAATTTAGGTGCAATCTGTCCTTGTACAGGTCACTTCTACCCCAAGAGAGATTCCAATGATCCAAAAATGTGAATCTTTCTCCCATACACCAGCTCCTCAGCCATGCATTCATCTGCTCTATTCTCCTATTCCTCACTAACTCGTAGCACCGGGAGTAATCCAGATATTACTACTCTCAAGGACCTCCTTTTTAAATTCCTGCCTTACTCTGTAATCTCACTTCACAGTCTACCTTTTCCCTTCCAATGTTGTTGGTTCCAATGTGTACAATGACCTCTTGCTGGCCCCTCTCCCTCTTGAGAACATTCTGCACCCTCTCTGAGACATTTTTGATCCTGGCAACAGGGAAGCAACACATCATTCTGATTTTTTGCTGCTGGCCACAGAAACGTCTGTCTATTCCTTGGACTAGAAAGTCCCCTAACACAATTTGATCTCTTAGAACCTGACGAACCTCTCGTTGCATTAGAGCCAATCTCGACACCAAAAACTTGCTACATTCCTCTGGGAATCCATCACCCTCTCCATTTTCCAAAACAGGATACTTGTTTGAAGTGGGGATAGCCACAGAAGACTCCTGCACGAGGTGCCTACCTCTCTACCTTTCCTGGAGTTAGCCCATCAATGTGACTGTATCTGCGACTTTTCCCCCTTCCTGTAACTGCGATCCATCACATACTGTTGCTGTTGCAAATTCCTCATTGCCTCTAACTGTCTCTCCAACCGATTCATTCGATCTGATAAGATTCGCAACCAACAGCATTTATTGCAGATATAATCTGCAGTAACCCTAAAACTCTCTTTAAACTCCCACATCTGACAAGGAGCGCATATCACTCTATTCAAGGCCATTTTTGCTCCTTCAAAATCTACAGACCCAGAAAATAACACCATCTTATTCCTCTAGAAAACACTGTCCCAGGATAAGTTAACAGTTATGGCTAAAACTATAAGTTAATAATTATGGCTAAAGCTTGCGCTCTCTCTCGCGCTCGTGCTCTTCCCCCGCGCGCCCCCGCCCTCCCCCGCGGGCCCCGCGCGCCCCGCCCTCC